>NC_060884.1:16994355-17294355 GCF_014805685.1 Silurus meridionalis | reverse complement strand
GTGCAGGCATAGGACTGATGAGTTAATCCCTCCAGATTGCAGAACCGGCCTTGGAAAACCCCAGACTTCCCGGCCACAGTTTTCTTTTTTCTTTTTAATGTTTTTAACCAATACCATGCATACATTTATTTCATGGACAATTTTATGCTAATGTCCAACAATTGCACTCAAATCAAATGAAAAACAGTGCTATCTTTTTCTTAAAATAATAAAAAATTGTACACAACCAAGCTGCAGATAAACAGACATTCCCTTGATATAGGTTTTCTCTGTAGACATTTCTGCCATAGTAACTACACCTGTACCCAACATTCAGGGTGTGTCTGCTAAATCACTTGTACATAGACTGCAATCAATTCGCAATAAATTATATGGCTGACATTACTAAAGTGAGCAAATAGAAAAGTAAGTGAAAAGTCATTAAAAAGCAATTAATGAAGCAATAATACTGTTTTACAAAAAACCTGATGATCATTGATGACAAAGGAATATCGGATTTGAGTCAGGTCTTGTACTGAAATCCAGTCTCAAGACATTATTATTCATCATTTAACATTATCATTATCATATAAAAAAAATCACAGGGACAATACCGATTTTACCTGTAACCTACAGCAACGACATCATCATTTACATAAAAATCTTGGTAAATAATTAAACCTGTTTCACAAATTTTTGCATAATTTTATAGACCAACTCCAGGAAAACTTCAAATAGTGTTTTGCTAACACAGTGACTAAACTGCACAATGTAAGCATCATGCATTCTAAACGCAGACAGGACTTATTTAAAGTTAAGGTCACAAAATATTTGTGCATGTGTTTTAAGACCAGAGATGGGACCGCATACCATTAAATAGAAGCTGCAAGTCTTGTCACTGAGTATTTCAGAATCAGAAAAAACTGCCAAGTGACCGTGACATTTGTGGTGTTTGTCAGGGTTACAGAGAGGTTTAAGTGGCATATAAGATAAAAAGGGGGACACATTTATACTCAGCAACTAAGTCCTGCAACTGAACTGGGAATAGGTTATGTTAAGTTCGAATTGGCTAGAGCTGGACCTTCTTTTGTATTTCGATGCTTTGTTTTAGCCAGTAAATGTCTTGTAGTTTTTCTCAATCATATGTTTCTTACTTGGTGTGATAAGGGGCTGAGAGGATGTCACACTGCGGCTCATATTCACTGCCTTTGCCTCAATCTCTGTGCTCTCTGGTTTCTTCCCTCCATCTGTGGTCACCACAGAGAGCCCACCCTTTCCTGTGATGGTCCCTGAGTTGGAAGCACTCTGGCTAGTGGTCTTGATAAGTGGAGTGGGCTGGATGGAGACTGGAGTCTGCTTAAGGCTCAGGGCCTGCAGACCAGTGGACTGAGAGGATGTCGCCCCTTGATGACTCCGAATGGCGAGATTCTGGACCTGGGACATTTAATGAATGATTTGTCTGAAGTGAGCAGTAGGTTGTACAGAAGAAAGGTACTGTACAATGTAAAGCAAAAAACTGAAACACATTTACAGTAATGTACTGTAATATTTTACATAGTATAAAATAAACAAACCAACACATTTGCTTGTTTGACTGTTGCTTATAAAAACTTACATCTGATACAGAAAGCCTATGAGCTAAGGATCAAGGACCTAATCATGGCAGTCTGATTGTGGTAAAAATTAACCACATGACCTTGTTATCTGTAACCACTGAACCACTACAACTAGCTTACACTGATTGCAAACCTACTGCCATCAAATTATTCCAAAATGTAGACTTAAAATGTTTAAATTGTAAGATATCATACTGCAGCACTGTTAAATTCTAAAATCTGTATCATGAGCATCTGTATTTTCCTATAACAACATGCCCTGTTTGTTTTGCATATATAACACTAAAAGTACTAAAAGCAATGAGCATTTTGTTTCTGGAAAGTACTGAGTGTGTGTATGTGTGTGTGTGTGTGTGTGTGTGTGTGTGTGTGTGTGTGTGTGTACCTGTGCAGGTGCAGACTGAGTGTTGCTGGTTACACTAGTGTCAGATTGAAGAGCCGTCACAGTAGCTGTGGGAGCGAGGATAAGCTGGGAGGAGAGAGGAACAGCTCGGCCAAGACTCCTAGCTACATGCACCAGGTTACTTTGCTGAGCCTGCAAACAACAAGACACACACACACACACACACACACACACACACACATACATACACACAAACTTAACCAATGTAAAGCAGTAGGCAATATAAGAATATATACTTCATATATAGTATATACTTCACAGAGTAATATTCTAATTAAAATATACAATTGTTTATTACAGTACACAATAGATTCTGTACCTCCCTTCGTTTATTTTTTTTTATAACATCAAATTACTGTGTCGGGGGAGATACAGTATATATATATATATATATATATATATATATATATATATATATATATATATATATATATATACATACACTAATGTGGCACTAGTGATTGCCACTCTGTTAGAAAGCCTGAATAATAGTGATATACACTATATTGCCAAAAGTATTGGGTCACCTGGTCATAAGTTTGGTATGTGATTTTTGTTTTTTACAATTTCCTCCACTCTTCTGGGAAACTGTTCCACCATTTTAGAGTGTGCTTATGGATATTTGTGTTCATCAGCCTTAAGGGTGTAATGAAAGGCAGGTACTGATGTAGGTGCAGAGGTCTGGGGTGCAGTCAGCGTTCCAATTCATCCTAAAGGTGTTCAGTAGGGATGAGATCAGAGCTTTATAGCAGGCCACTCAGGAGCTTCCTCTCCAAAGCATGTACACCAGATGTTTAAGGAGCACACTTTGTGCACAGGGGCATTGCCATGCTGGAACAGGTTTGGGTTTCCAAGTTCAAGTGAATGCAAAATGTATTATAGTGTATCTAAAAAAGTCCTATACAACTGAGTCCCTCAAGTTTTGTGGTAACAGTTTGAAAAAGGAGCACATATAGCAGGAAAGGTCAGGTGAACCAATACTTTAGTATTTACAATATAGTGTATAATATCATGATTACATGAACCACTGAACGGTTCTAATAAACTTTATAACTATCATTTGAATTCATGAAATATGAAACAAACATTTTGTCATTAAGTTCCCGATGTGGAATATTAATATATGAAAGGTAGATGTTAACAGACATTAAAAGAGATAATGAGAACATGTCATTATTTGTTAACATTTATACTGCATGTACTGAGTGTGCCATCTCACCATCTGTGCACGTAGGTACATCTGCGCCTGGGTGGCTGTAAGGGTGGGACTTGAGGCGTTGCCTAGCAGCACTGCCTGCTGAGAGATGGCAGAAGTGGAGGAGTTTACACTCTGGGCACGGCTTATTAACTGAGCAGTGGCAGGAGACGTCGTTAAATTAATCTGAATGGGAGAAAAGAGTGTCAGTATGTCAAACACAGTGTTCTATATTCAATCATACATTATATCTGTGGCCATTTAGAGAATACTTCTGCTTTTGATATCAGATTTATGCAGACAAGTAATGTGTATAGATTCTGTGCAGACTCACTGTAGTTTGTGAGGATCCACTTTGGGTGGATGAGGTGCCATTTTGAGTAGAGCTCTGCCTACCAGCAGCTATACTGGCCTAAAAGAGAGAAATAAACAAACTGAGAAATGCAAGGGGAGGGGAAAGGAAATAATGTGATGGGGGGATGATCATCATTCTGTGTAGTCTTTGTGAACAGCGTTTTGCAGCATCCTAGCCCACCTGCTGCACGGCTGCCAAACTCTGGAGCTGAGCTGTGCTGAGGTGCTGCTGCTGCAGGGCTGCTGTCTGAAGCATAAGATGCTGCTGCTGTGCCGCATACATCTGTTGAAGGTACTGTGCAGCTGTGCTCGGTTGCCTGTGCAGAGCCTGCTGAATCACCTAAACACACACACACACACACACACACACACACACACACACACACACACACAGAAGTAAGACACAAGAGAGATGTTACTGGTACTAGTTAGTGCAAATTGCATGGAGAACACAAGATAAACCAGAGTACAGACCTGTAATGAGTGATTGAAAGTTCTGTATTGAGCCTGAAATGACCTTGTAAAATTATCGCTTTATTTTGTTACAAGCGTTTGAATCAGAATTCTCTTTGTCTTTGTCTCCCTCTTTTGGCGAAGAAAGGAACTTAAAATGTAAAAGCTTCCAGAAAATAACCACTATAATCAAGATGGTTACTTTATATAATTGTAATATTTTCTATATTTCTAGTGCATTCTACTGTACCGAAAAACAAAGTAAAAAAATAAATAAATAAACAAATAAATAACAAAAGTAAGACGATGGTTCTCCAGAACCAGATGCATGTGATCTCTAAAGTGTTACATAAAAATGTGTACAAAAACAGTATAGTACAATTATGTAGAAAAGACATTCTGAGACAAGAATAATTGTTTTTTAAAATACTGAATAGTTTTAAAACCAGGCTAATAAAATTCCAGTGCCTTTTAATATAGTCCATGATCCAGATGGAACCAAAAGTTGGAAAAGTACCAGTACCTGAAAGATTTATTAGAAGAATATCTACATAAATGCTCTGGTAAATTAAAAACAGTGAATTTATTTACATGTAAATTATTTAAACCCACAAGAGATTACTAAATCACAATGATCACTTTTTGAATATAGAAACCAACGAATGTGTAAAAACATTTGCTACAGCCAACTAACAACAACATTATTGCGAACCCCTCAAATGGCAGTGTGAAACTGTAATATTTTTATGAATCACTTACAAGTATTTTCCCTTCGTTACTGTTTTTAAGCACGTTTTTAATTAATTTTACTGTTCACTCCACTGCTTTCCAGAAAAAAATATTCTATTCCCAGAAAAAACATGGTGATCCTCACTACATAGAAGTGAACACAAAAACTGAGATAAATGAGAATCTGTCACGAGACCACAACAGTAACCATACTGTCATCATGTAAGTTTGTATGGAGTAAGCATTCTCTCATTGTGTACCTGTAACAATAGAAAACTCTTTCTTAAAAAATGTTAGATGTGCATGAGAATCTAACATTGAATTTCATAAATTGTTTAAATATTGTTTTCATACTTTCTTTTTCTTTGTATACTTCATCCACCACACCTGGCTGCTAACAGCGAGCTTTTACAATATAAACTTGACTAATGCAAAGTGTGAATAGCAGCTGATTACACTGACAGATGGATCATTCTTGCTGTTAAGTCACTGTTATGAAGTCACGGATATGAATACAGAGGTGTAGTGATGTCCTGTTTGAAAACGTAGGAGACTGATAGTATGAGATCTTTTAAAACCTTAACTGGTCCCTCAATTCCAGGTGTATAATATAGCTGACCCAGCTCCCACCACACATCCTCACAAAGTTTTACAGTTGGACCTTTAAGCTCATCCTGAGCAGCTGCATCACTGTGTGGTTTGGGAATTGCACTGTTTCATATAGTGGATAGTGAGGATGGCTGTGAAGATCACCCGGGTTCCTTTCTACCCTCTAACATGGACATTTTCATAACATGATGCATCTGCAAAGCCACCAGCATCGTGGCTGGTCTCACACACACCCCTCACAGATACTCCTCTCTCTCCTGCCATCTGGAAAAAGGTACCGAGGCATTCGGCCCCTTAAGTCCAGACTTTCTAACAGTCTATATACACAAGCCATTTGACTACTTAATACAAAGGGACTAGGCTGACACACACACACACACACACACACACACACACACACACACACACTCAGAGAGAAATTAACAAACTCAATATCTGTTTGAACAAAATAGCTGTTTTGCACAAATTTGCACACAAACTATTTTAAGATGGACAATTATGTATTATTATATGGACAATTCATTTGCATATCTTCTGTACGTGTTGGTGCTGCAGTGCCACTCTCTCTACTGTCTCACTGTCTTGTGCTTTTTTGCACTAAATGTCACATACATGCACTTTATGTTATGTCCTGTGTAGTTTTGTATAGTTCTGTGTTTTGTGATACTTTTGTTAATTTATATAACTCTCATGTAGCACCTTGATCATGAGGGAAACATTGTTTCATTTCACTGTGCACTTATATAGTTGTAATGACAATAAAAGGCTACTTAACTTGACAGTTAGAAGTGGAAGAAAAACACAAATCACGTACTTCAAAACCTGACTGATGTATAGTCACACAAATGCACAGTGTAAAGTACTATGTAACAATACACTCAGTAAAACACAATCAGGCAGCAACAGCTCATTTCAGTTATTTCCTCAGGCCTCTGCCTGGCTCCTCCCACTTGGCTGTCCCGTACAGTTGCTAAGCAACAGCAAAAGAAGCCTCTGACCCCTGCACTTGGTAGGAGCATGGTGGAGCGTAACCTGAACACCACACAGGCTTTTGTGAATAGCTAATGCACATGCTGCGTGCAGTTGAGTATATAATGTACTGTACTAAAACCAGGGGCTGAAGCACTGACTAGTTAAATCAAATATTACTGCAACTTAAAAACATGAATATGAAACAATATTAAACAATGCCCATATGGCAGCAACTCCAAGGCAGATAATAGCAGCAAATTCTATGAAAATTTAAACTAATAGGAATGGCTTGTCTGTGAGGTCAAAGGTCGAGGATAATCCAGGATTAACAAGAAGGTAAGCAGATAAAGTTAATGCCTGTGATAGGCTTAATAGAGTGGCCCAGCTTAGCTTCTCACACAACATACTGTGCATCTAGGTATTTTGAATGCAACATTCAGTTCTCATAGTTGTCCAGTAGATAGCAGTATAGTCAAGTTAATGTGAGGAGCTCACAGGCCTCTTGACATGACTTCAACACTCAAAAAGGTGTGAATGAGAACTTGTGAAGCTGAGGCTGCAAATGTGATTAGGTGTGTAAGTGTTTGAACGAGTGCCAGCGTTTCTGTGTTATATTTCTCAGTGTTTGGACGTTTTACAATTTATTAGTCAAATGAGCAGCATAATATTATGGCAAGTCTGTTTCCGTCACATGAATGGCCGCGAGTTGTGTAGAAGTAAATTATGTGTGGCTGTGTGTAAATGTGTGTGTGTTTTACCTGTACAGTTTGTCGGTCTGGTATCCCGCTGTATACTGATATCTGGGAAACAGTTTGTCTGCTGCTGCTAGTGCTGCAGCTTGAGTTGGCACTGCTGCTGCTGGGGACAGTGGACGTGTTGGTGATGTTCTGGCTGCTGGTGCTGGTTGTAGAGGTTGTAGAGTTAGTGAAGGAGCTGGAAGTGCTTGCCATGCTGACACTGGAAGCAGCAGGACCCTGCTCTCCCTCCATTGTGCCACGCTGACGTCTCAGCTTTGACCCACGACTGCTCCGCTGGCACAGTCTTTGCAAGCTAAATAAAACAGAGTCACAATGAGCAAATGCATGTAAAGCTAGCAAACAAGTCACTATGTCACTTATTCAGCATCTTATTATTTAGTATTGCTTCAACATGCCCATTAACACAGCCTATTACTTATATTATCATATTTCCACTTTAAGTTTTTAAATTTGCCTAATAAAGATTTGGTGGGAAAAAGAGAACTGATAGAAGTTGTAGTGGTTTCTGATTTTCATTGTTGAACCTACTGACCACAGTTTTGTGTTTGCAAAAGTGCCCTGTATGTTTAGGTTTGCAGGAAATCGTGTTAATTAATCACTACTGTTGACACATTTTGGTTATATTGAACTCCTTATGATCTTTCCCAGAAACTGGTTTTAACAAATACTAGTGGTTCTGAGAACCGCTACTAAAACACGCTTTCCGAAATTCTCTCTGTAGTTGCAGATGTGTTCTGCAGAAGCAGGATCCCATGCTGGAAAAAAAAAACTAGAGTGGTGATGGAACAAGCCTTTACTCTTTGGTTATAAAGAATTTACTTTCTCTAAATCAGGGGGAAAACTGATTATATTTGTTATATTATAATGCAAAATACTACAATTATTTAAAAACAATTAAATGTAATAGTTCTGTAGGATTTAATTTTTTGTATTTTTATGTAATGGTAGGTAACTAGTAATTAATACAAAAGCATGTAATAAATAGCTAGTGAGCTAGTAATAATAAGTACATGTGTGGTTAATATACAGTATGTTACAGGTATGTGTATGGTAACTAGCTTGTATTTAATATTTTATTCTGTAGCAGGTAGAAGTTAAAATTATCCAATAAAGACAATGTTCTAGTACACACCAAATAGAATGTATATTAAAATGATCCAGTTTCCATAATCGTACTTGTGCCATAAGGAAATAATTACCCATAAATTATAATGCAATATTTACTGCTTAATTAACATGTACAAAATACATTTTTATTTTACAGTCACATTTAATTTGCAGTAGAATTAACTAGTTCATGTACCTATTAAACTTGTCTAAATTTGGACAGATTTATTTTGTCCATGTCTGGTTATGATCTGAAAACCATAAATACAGGAATGGTTATTAATTATTTATCATGCACAAAACTTATTGTATTTACAAGTCCACTGTTACAGAGGACCTACAGACAAAATCCACAAATCAGAAGGAAATAATAACTAGTATTAAAGTGTAAAGTGCTTTCTGAAATTAAGAGTAGAAAGGAGTAAAGAACGTACTTTACTATTTTTCATGAATATTGTAAAGACCTTCTAAATTAGATTTAATTTTTAGGGTTGTTTTTACTTGTTCTTAACTTTTACTTGCAAATAATGCAAACTTCTTTTTGTACTATATTGCTTTCAATTGCTTAGTTGAATATACAAAGTGCTATCTTGTACAATTTATTGTATAGTATTTCACAGTAGTATTGTTTAGTAAAAGAAATACTAGTAAATAAAAAATATTTCCCTACAACATGCTAGCTACCTAGCACATGTGTATATATAAAAAAAAATAAACGAATGACTACACATTACATAACAACTACGTACCATGTATTTGGTGTTGCATATTAGGTATAAAATGTGCTTAACAGTGATACAAATTTAAAACAAATGAATCTGTTGTTACTGCTTTATCCTGGTTAGAGGCACAAAGGACCTAAAACTGACATAGAATAATGAGCATGAGACAGGAACACAATCTGGATGAAACTGCAGTCCATCAGGCACACATTTTATGCACTGATTCACAGTTAGTGGTGTAGCCAAGTGACCTACTGGCATATTTTATAAGGTACTAGGAAACTGGAGAAGGTGAAGCAAACCCACAAAACATGCAAAAGTCCATACAGAGAGTAAACTGAGCTCAGGATTGAACCAGGAACCCTGAAGTGATGAAGCAGCAATGATATCTACTATACTGTTGTGTAAAATAAATACAAACATTAACCTGAACAAGTAAAAATAAGTTAAAAAGCTATTATATTAAGAGCGCTTACAGAGCTGTGCAAAGATCAGAGACCACCCTTTAGTTTTAAGTCAAACAGCCATTCAGTAATAATGTATCTTTTTTTTGGCAAGCTATAATGAAAGGTATATTTATTTAGCAGAAAATCAACACAAAATGTAAAAAATAAGTACTGTCTATTTAAATAAAAACAGAATTAATTAACTCAAATCAAATTTGCCATAATTATTGTTTCTGACTACAAATGTAACAAGAACTGAATGCCATAATATTTAAACCAATGATCTAATCTCTGACTTTTGGCCTTTCACAGTACTTTACATGTTTCAAAAAGAAACACTATGTAGGCTACTAAGCTCAGACTAAAAAAGGTTTATGTTTGAAACCTATTCTACATTCCAGTCTGAGCTGTTATTTTTATAATGACATCAAAAATGTAATAATAATAAATTAATAATAATTCTAATTATTTCCAGACAGAGCTAATTCTGAGAACTGTGTTTCAATAAGCATTTCCCCCTCAGATGTCTCATGTTACAACAACAAACCTGAAAACTCTGCGTTTAATTCTGGGCATTTGGCTCGCTCGTCAGGGTCAAGGTGCAAGCCTTACAGCTGTTCAAGTCTGACAACAGAATATTGTGGACTTGCAAGTCGTTTTTGGCGAAAATTGCCCTTTTCTTGGTCCTTGGTCATTATCCTCTTAAGCAGTTAGCTGTATGTGCTGTGCTTGAAGCATGATGAACAGAGCTATCACACAATCAGACAGAGATGGCTGTCTTGATGGGAAGAGATTTCAAAGTCACTCTCACCACACCAACAATAGCTATATAATCATAGCTAATCAGGGATAATGGATGGGAAGTGGCCACTTGGACTGAAGCACCATCTATCTTCCCCAAAGTCTCTCTGCACATGCAGGCACGCACACACACACACACACACACACACACACACACACACACACACACACACACACACACACAGAGGGTTAACTTCAGTCTTCTATTAATAGAACTGTGCATGCCCCTACCTCCCCTTAGTGAAGCCCAGAGGTCAGAATAAGGAAACGGGGGAAGGAAGAGATATGGGGTTGTTTAGAGAACTCTGAATGACTTCAGTTATCTTTGCCTCATTTGCTAACCTCTCTCTCTCTCTCTCTCTCTCTCTCTCTCTCTCTCTCTCTCTCTCACACACACACACACACACACACACACATACTCTCTCTCTCTTTAAAGGCTAAGCCTGCACACTGCTTATCATATTTCCCTCCCCAGCACCGAGACATCATCCAAACCCCTTTCCTCCACACTCTCTTGATCTGTCAATGATCTGTCAATCATTCCCTCTTTTTCAGCTCAAACGAATGATCCACCTATCTCAACTGTTTAATTTGAATGTCACAAGAGAAATTGTTTCCATGTGCATATGTCCCTGCAGACAATTTCCTCCACCATGAGGAGTTAATGAATTATAGTCATGCTAATTAGATATTCTAAATATAAAAACAGGGTCTCATTATTGCATGTGGTTGAACATACACAAGGGAAATAAAACTCGAGGGACGAGCTGAATAGAGTTATTGTGATATTGAGAGTGGAAATCTGGCTATACGGAAGATTTCTCGATTTCATTCAAACACTGAAACACCAAAGATAGGCAGTTTAGTAAAGAGATTTTGCTTGTAATTGAAAGGAATTAATTTCTCATTAGTAGTATCACAAGACAAAAGGAAATTTGGCATTATTGCTGCCAGTATAGTTCTGTGAAGTCATTTTACATTTCCTTTCAAAATTTCAGTGCCTTTAGAGAAGAAAAATCTAACCGAGAGGCAAGGAGATAAATAAATAAAATCACACATGCTGAAGTGCTATTAGACATCAAAACATATTATGTCATTCACAATCAAAAATCAGAGCAGCCAAATCAATAAATATCTTCACACAGAATAGTGCAAAACTGATGGGTTTATGTACTGTGTTTCTGCAGATCTTCTGGTGTGAAGGGAGCTGTCATGATGAGTTAAGCTATTCTTCCTCCAGGTGAAAAATCAGACAGCCCACCCAAATGCTCGCAGCTCAGCGCATGCAACTCCAGCTCGAGCACGCCGATCCTGCATCAAGCCAAGTCTACAATCTGTGCTTTCATCCTCCTAACAGTGAATGTACTGGGGTGATTTCAGAACATGATGCAGACGTCTTGATTTTAGCCAATTTGAAAATACAGATTAACTCAGAAGTGCAATCTACTTCAGCTACTACTGCTCAAATTTAACTGGATGACTGGGAAATAAGAGGAGTATGTGGAAAGTTTGAAGGATGCGATGGTGTGAGGAGAGATGAATAATGCCATAAATCAGCAGCAAAAAAAGACCATAATGAGACGTCCAGGTGATGAGAGAAGAAGCACGTCTCGGAGACAAAGCTCGGTTCCTACCTCCTCTGTGGGCCAGCACGCGCGCCTGTGGTGAGCCCCATCCCCCGGGAGCCTGTCGCTTCTTTGTCTGACGCGCGTGTGTGTGTGCGTGCATGTGTGAGTATTCCAGTCCTGCCTCCTCGAAACGAGCATCCGCCGTCCCAGCCAACTCGCGTTCTCCTTCTCACATGCTTGCATGCATGCAATCCCTCTGACTCTTTCCACCCTGATTATGTGGTTTCCTAGCGACAGCCAACAGGGGGTGCCTTTTGGAATTCCGGACACAGAGCTGCATTCTGATTGGCCGATTGGATCTCCTCTAATGAAGATGAGGATAATGATTTTTTATCCTTTTCCATAAGCATCACCAACCCCCTTAAAAGAACTGATGCTGCGGACTATGGTGCTGCCAAAATCTCGGGACAGAGCAAATTCCAGCTGAGAGCTCACGGTAAATGTGGTCCTTGGATCAATTTTAATGTCTGGTGTTCAGATTTCACTCTGAATGTCCCCAATGTTTAAGTCATTAATTCAGTAGAGAATGTTCAAGGGGCTGTGGCTAAATTAAAAAATGGAAGATAAAACTATTACTAGAGAGACAAGAAAATCCACAAGGTTGTGATTAAATCAATTTTCTGCTTAATGAGATCTCCTCTTGCTAATCAGCACTGCTTAGCTGAATCAGGTTTACAGAACCTGTGGTGCAATTATAGACATTTTAGTCCATGAAGAAAGGCCTGGCACGAGTGCAGCGAACTGTTTTGAACTGACAGGTCAATGTGATTTTTTGAGGGGTCAAGGGTTATCACCTCAACATCGTTTTCACCCAGATAAGGACGGGTTCCCCCTTGAGTCTGGTTCTTCTCAAGGTTTCTTTTTTATGCCATCTCTGGGAGTTTTCCCTTGCCACATCTGGCACCAGCTTGCTCGTCAGGGACAAACTTACACTTATAAATAACAATCTTATTTATTCCTTATTACCACATTATGTGTGTAAAGCTGCTTTGAGACAATGTCCATTGTTAAAAGCATTATACAAATCAAAATGAATTTAATTAAATGGAATTGAATACAAGGGTTCAACCTGTGCTGCACATCAACCCTCAATGTTCTAATGGTTGTGTAAAAGGGTGGCTTAAAAATAAATACACTAGGTATTCCTGGCTTAAGAAAAGATGATCTTATTATCAGGAATTGTAAATTGTAGCAGTTATTCTTTCCAAACTGTATCTGCCAGTGTCACTGTGAGTTTTTCATCATGTGTGAGTAAAATATCGTATTGATTGCAGTCATGCAGACTTATACGTCATTGATTGCAGTCTGCTAATTAGCATATAGATTAGCTGCTGGAGGAGGGAGATAAATTTGAACCATAGAGTGTGGAAAGGATGATGCACACACACAGAGAGAGAGAGAGAGAGAGAGAGAGAGAGAGAGAGAGAGAGAGAGAGAATAAGTATATGGAGAGAATCGACAACGAAGATAGAAATGAACCTAGAGGAACAGAAGAAAGGAAGAGGTGAAAAAAAAGAGGGAGAACTGAAATAAGTAATTAATAATGTGATAAACTAAAATCAAATGAATGTGAGCAGTAGAGGGTAAAGGAAAATTATAAACCAGGTATGGAAGGTGAAAGAAATCGGGGAACAATTTATCTAAATGTGTACAGAGAGAGAGAGAGAGAGTGAGAGAGAGAGAGAGAGAGAGAGAGAGAGAGAGAGAGAGAGAGAGAGAGAGTAGCAGAAGTGGAAAGGAATGAGAAAAATATAAAGACAAAAAAGCAATCTAAAGAGAGTGAACGAGGGATGAAGAGAGGATGAGAGAAGGCATAGAGACAGAGAGATGAGGCTGCAGGATGAGATGGGAAGGGGGGAGTGCTGTCTGTCTGCTCTGGGTTTGATCCACATTAGTTACCCACTCAGCCAGTCAGTGCACGAGTGTGTGGGGGAAGGGAGAACAGAATGGTAGACAAAACACAGAGACATGGAGAAATAGCCAGTTTTGCCATCCTTAGACTAGCTATCAAAGTACACTTAGTAAGTTATTGAAATTATACTGAAGGTACAAGAAAAACCTTAAATCTCCTTATTAGGGTTTGTGGTGATTGTGTCATATTTGTTACTGGTGATGGAGCAGGCTGATGATCTGGTCTTAAGTGGTGCTAATTCATCCTAATGAACGCTGGTACAGAGCTCTTTAGTCAGGTCACTGCAACATTTCACACACTGTGTGTGCAGTTCAACTCGGCCCAGGGTTTTTGGCAGATATAAAAAGATTGTTAATGGAATAAAAGCAAAATCATGATTTATTGCTTGGTTCTTTTATCATTTATTGTACATAAGGAAAATAAAAATGGGGCATTCTGCCACAGAAAAATAATCCATGGCAGAGTGGTATGATCAAGCTCAACCTCCTGACAGCACAAGTATATTATTCCTCTTATAACATGTCATGCCTTTTAATTTAAAAAAAATTATTAATGAATGACATATCATTCATTTCAAACATTCATAATAATTTCAATGTTGTGAATTTACAGTCACATCCTGTTACCTGTTACTTTATGGCAGCTGGAAAATAATATTTCCTCTATCAGTCTTTTTTTGCTTCCTCTTGAAGATAATATAAGAGAAAAATAAACGCAGCTTGTTTTGTTACTGAGAAACCAGAATGTGCAGTCTGGTTCCTCTGTCATTAGGACCCTCCTATAGAGGAAACCTTATTGTCTGATACCAAACGCTGACACTCATGACTTCTATAAATGTTAAACAAATTTATTTTAACCGAAAATGTCACCTTATCGGTGTGTACGTGTTTTTTTTTTTTTTTTTTTTACTGTGCTAACAACTATACAAATGATTGTCTTAGAAAAAGCACAGCTATATAAATCATTTGAATGACAGCCAGAACTATTGTCAGAGATGTGCTGTTATAGAACTGTAATAAACACTTTTTGACCAATTCTATTCAAAAATAAAAAAATGCTGTGGTATGAACTAGTATAATGGACGAGTAAAAGTTTTATATTGAATATTCCAAAAAACTGTTCTATAATCCTTATTATTATATTATATTTAACAGCTAAAGACCCTTCATTGCACAACTTTAAATTGGGCAAAAGTAAATGTAGTTGGATCTATGGAAAGAGACCCTATGCCTCACTTTGTCCCAGGGCCCCTTGAGTATTTGTTAATTGCTATCCCTCTGCTTCCTCACTCAGTAAGAATTGGAGCTTATACAGTCAGAGAAATGTATTCTCAAGCGACATTGTGTATCTCATGGGAGCCTAAGATCAATGCATGGGAGCTTGATGGAGTCTGGATGAGAAAGCCATGAATAAAGTATACCCTGACATGGGTTACCAGACGCCTCCTCATTTTTATTAATGCTGACTTGATTATAAAAGGCACTAACAAGATCCTGTGGACCGTAATACTTGATGGAAGGACTACTAGGGTAGACATTTTTTTGCCATATTCATGGTTTATAATGATGGCACATTCCACTGTGAACAGTATTTTCATGCATGTGTATAACATTAAAAATATATATTGCAGATTTGTGTATGTATATTGTTCCAAAATGTAGATATTCAGTAAATTGATTATTCTTCTCTTCCAACCTGTGACGAAATCAGATTCTCCATTATCTATGCCGTACATTATAATTTTCAAACAACATTAGACTAAAAATGTACTCCTGACGTTTCTGCTGTCCACATAAAAAGCTTAGATATTTTAATTCCTTCTAAGTACCGTACATCGCATGGCCAACAAAGCAGCAATGCTGCTAGCCTTTACGAATATCCATTTTCCAGGACAGCAGCACACATTTAACAAATGCTGGCTGATACAAGCACTTGTGCTGGCTGCAATACATTGGAAAATGTATTCTCAGTGTTCTTTAAATGTGAAGCCTCCGTTGTTAATGTCAACTTGCTGGGATGCATGTAGAGCAGAACACTGCTGTAGGGCAATAAGAAAATGTAAACACTGGACCAGGAAGATCCTGTCCGCTCAGCAGCAGCCTGAGGACACCAGGTGTAGACACAACTGATTGGTCTACTTCTGGGAATGTGTGACATTTGCACTTTTCTTTTGATTCCCTGTTGTCAGAGATCTTACTTTTACAGTTCTGATCTCTCTCTCTCTCTCTCTCTCTCTCTCTCTCTCTCCTCTCTCCCTCTTTTGCTCTCACATTGATTTAATCTTTGACCCCAGGTTAAAAGATAGACATTTGAACTCCTAATTCCTTCATGTAGTCTACAGTTAGTGCACAATGCCCGAGTCCCTCTGCAATTAACCTTCAGTCTTGCTCACTGAGCTTCTCGCCCATGACGCCACGAGCTCAGTGAGATTATTAGATAAAAGCACTTTCAGTGCTTTCAGAACTGCACTGGAAAAAAATGCCAAAAAGCCTAACTACATTCAGCATTAATCAGTGATTTAAAATGAAATTTTGCACGTAAGGTGTGCTGCAGTGCCTGAGCAATCAGCAGATCAGCTGAAATATTTTTGTATAAGATATTAATATGACAGAAAAAGAAGAAGTCTAAGATTCGGTCTCAATGAATGTCTTCTAGGTTCCTGCATATAACTTAAAAAGAACCTGTTGATCTATGTACAAAATGTCTGCTTTAATAAAATGCAGTTGTTTTTCGGTGGATTGGCATGCTTTAGACATACTTCTAATTCTTTTCATGCTGAGCTGTAATTTGGCTTCAAACTCACCTCAGTATTGCCAGTGAAAATATCAACATTAGTAGGACTAGTGCATCCTGAAGATGGAATGGATGTTTTGGCATTCAAGCTGCCACTGTTGAGCCCTTAAGCAAGGCCCTTCACCCTGTCTGCTCCAGGGGTGCTATATAATTACTGACCCTGCATTTTGACCCCTGCTTCCTAACAAACTGGGGCAAATGAAGAAAAGAATTTCAACTTTGCTGTAATGTTTATGTGACAAAATAAAGGTTCCTTCTTTACATTTTGCAATGGTGTCTACTTGGCATACTGCACTTTTCCTGGACCATAGGCATGACAGAACCCCTGATGCTAGACATGTGGCTGTCTCAGACATAGGACTTAAATAATTCCAACTTTTAAATAACTCAGCGTCAGCCTCATGGATCAACCTGTAAATGTTCTCACTGTCATATTCGCTCTCTATTTCTCTATATACAGAAGTGCAAAGCATGATCTAGAAACCTCATGCATGAAGAAGCAAGAGCATATACCATGGTCTGATCTGAGCTCTAGGAACTAACAGAGGAATATCTACTATCCACCAACAGTGACTTCCCCGGAGTGGGTCACTTACATCACAGCTTCGATGCCATCCGTCAAACTGTCAGATTTGTTGAGCTCCGCTTGTTTCAAAAGAGCCTGGAAGCATTCTGGTACTCGTCGAGAAAACAAACACACACATACACACACACATATAGATATGTACACGGTCACACACACTCCATGAGTACCCTAAAACCAGGTTTATGGAAATAAAAAGCCATAAACTAAGACTGACCTACCTTTACCTTAACCCTTAGGCCTTGTCTGTCCCTCCCTGGGTTTGATTTCTTCTTCCTTTCCTGCTCTCCTACACCATTTCTGGGCTGTGCTCTTGCTGTACACTCGCTACAAACCAGAGACAGCAGCAGGAGGGGGTTGGTGAGGGGAATCCAGGCATTAGCATTCCTAAGGTCACATGGGACCTTGTTCCAGCCAATCAACGGGCATAATGTAGCACTACGGTCCACCCATTCCTCCGAAAACCCTTCCTCCTTCCTCCTGTCCTCTGTGCCTGTCAGTCCAGCAGCACTGCTAGTCTGTGGAAGTCACCATAGCAACACAAAGAGATTTAACCCTTGCATGGTGCGTTTTATGGCGCCTTGCTTGAAATGCGTGAGCATTCATGGGCCATGCAAATGCATTGAGGACATGCAAAATAAACACTTCTCTTCTGAAAAATATTCACTGGACCATTTAGTGGGCTGTTTCTATGGATATATTTTATGTTTAAGCAATTAGCAATTAGCCTTAGACTATATACTTTCTCCCTTAAAACCCATATATATATATATATATAATTTAACAGTAGAAAACAAGTCTATTGTGAAAACACACTTTGGGACAAATAACGATTCAACTGCAATGTAGCCAGGATGAGCACATGTAAAAAAAAATGTAAAATAGAGGCTTTAACACTGTCACACAGCCATTTTGTACACATTTCTGCACACTTTAAGCTGCTTGAACATCATGTGTTAATGGTCTGTGGCATGACTGTCTAATATTTTCTCATAGATAAATGCCACAATGCACTTTCATAAACTTCTACTTACAGAAATAAGTTGCTCACTGAACATTCACAAACATTTTTGTGTTCACTTCTACAACATGTCTATGTTGTCTCTTTATATAGAGGTTAAATAATTATTATTGTATGGATAATTCTATGATTTTGATTAGAATTTAGTGTGTTGGCACTTTTAATTCTGCTATTTATTTAAAATGTGTGCTTATTTATCTGTCTGTCTGTCAGTCTGTCTGTTTGTTTGTCTGTCTGTCGATTTCTTCATTTATTTTATATGTTTAAAATCTGTAAAGCCTAAGAACTTGTTTAACAAGGACCTCACAACAAAAAAGATTCAAGGATAATGAAGACAATATTAATACAGTTGCCATAATTCATTTACAATTTGATAATTTGTTGTTTCTTCTGCATTATTATAGTCTTTGACATATGATATAAGGGAGTGTGGGCTGCAATTTGGGTTTGGGGGAGTGGGGCTGCTTGTACTGAGTGTAGTCAATGTATGCAAATGTATTCAAATAATGGGGTATAAAGATCTCTATAAAATACAGGCTATGGGGTCTGAGGGTTAAGCTGATTGGTTGAAGGGCTAATTTGATCTTTTTTTGATTGGTCCTAAGGGTGATGGCCCTGTGTGTCTGTGTTTATGTGTATGAGGGGGAGGTGTTAGACATTTAAAAAATGTTGACTATGACCTAATGTCTGTCTGTGTCAGTGTGTGTGTGTGTGTGTGTGCATGTTACAGGAGGTTTTTTGGTAAGCGTATTACTTTTTTGAAGCATTTTTGTGACCTATCCATTATTTTCAGTATTATTTTTTCAAATAATTTTCAAATAAAAATCACACAAGCAAGTGTCATAGCTCTGCCAAATTTTAGAGCATTAATATATATATATATATATATATATATATATATATATATATATATATATATATATATATATATATATATATATATATACATATATGATAGTTTTCTTAGTCCCTGAGCTATTTAAGCAACATGATGATAAGGATAAGGGCATCTTCCAAATGTGATAAAATGTAAGTGTATTTTTTTTCACCATTCAAATTACACCCCAAGAGTGTAGTAGCTGAATTCTGCAACAATACAAAAGTCTCTCCATATCTCTCTCCATATACTAAATCTAATACATAAAAAGGAAATAAATGACTGCAGTCATCACTATGGTAATGCTGAATAATTCATCTGTAATATTCTGTTTGACCAGTACTTAATTATATAGTCCCCAACAGCTCCCCAGATACTGGGCTTCCGGACACAGTGATCTGCTGCCTTAACCTCCTTTCCAGTAAGGGAGTAATTCCCATAAGCCCTGTGGTGAGAGGCTGGGGGCATTTGCCACAGGATCACATGTCACCTGCATGGTAGATTTGATAGTCACCAACCGGAGGAGCAATGGGCCTCCAAATTGACGTGAGCATCGTATTATGTGGGGATGTAATAGAGTATGCATAATTCATAGAAAATCAGATGAAATATTTATAGGGGTGAGGGGTCTCTGTGCACCATGCTCATCCCACTGGTACAGTCACGCTGCTGAGAAATGTCTTCTGGATGCTGAGGGTCTTTACATTATATGCTTAATATCTTTTGATAACAGGACAGAGGATAACAGTTTGACTCTATCATTTTAACATGAGGGACTGATGCTGATAAAAAAATAAATAAAATCAAGCTTGGTTTGTGTAAGCCACTTGCATGCAAAGCATTACTCAGCTTAAAAAAAAAAAAAAGCATTACTCATGTAAACAAATCAGATGGCTCCATGCTAAAGGTAGGTACTGTATTACCTGCACTTTTTCAGGATCTGAACAGTAGTGTGAGTGGGAGGACCAAAAGTAGGTCAGTGGCTCTAAACTTTGTATACAGACTGCCATCTAACGGCCAGGAAAAGCAAGTTCATTTCATATAAAGTGTACATTTTTGAAGATTTCCTGAACGACGGAGTTCCTCACAGTTCAATTGTTTTTTTTTTAACATTATTAATTATGTATTCATTATAATTTTTTTTTATTATAACATTTTTGTTGTCTTTTGTTTTACAACTTCAATGTCCTTCTGATGTCCTTCTTGTACTTTTCCATTTCCTTTTTAAGAACTTTTAAACAATAGCAGCTGAAGAACATTTTCACAGTGGTTTTATGCAAGCTCATGTTGTTGCCAAAGACCAAAGGAGTTGAGAATAGATATCCTATTCAGCTTGTGTACATGTAGAGAAGTTGTTTGCTTGTTTCTCACTAAAGCAAATGTGTTCAAAAAGATTATATTTGATCAGTGCAAGAGGTCATGTGTGTGTGTGTGTGTGTGTGTGTGTGTGTGTGGAGGGGGGATTGGAGAGAACAGCATTACTTAGCAAAAACACATATAGGCCACTCTTCTTCAGTGTCAATTTAATCCCGTTATTACCTGTAAAACAGTGCTGTTTTAACCTTCGTCTTTTAGCTGACATGTGCATTGTTAATTTTTTATCAATCATTGTTCAAGATTTCATTGTTAGATCAAGAAAGAAATCTAATAGTGTTCAGAGCCTGTTCATTTTAATTAAACCCATCACACCACATGCCCTTTTGTACATATTTGTTATATCTATATTTATGTGGCTGAATAACTGATCTAGTGAGAGTTTATGAGTACATTTATAAGATTGTTCTCTTATTGATTATTATTGGTTTATGTTTATTAGGTAATTTACAGTAATATAATTAAAATGTATACATTTTAATTATACATTTTATACCTCGGTTACAGATAATATAATAAAAGAAAAGGAAAGGAAATACGACTATACCCTGTAGATGGGACAGGAGTATTTCTGGCTTAGTGGGGTGAATGTAACAATTAAGAACTTAAGTTATACACAGCCTTGTCCTATTAATCTTTCCAGTCTTATGTGGGTCCAAACTGTTACCACAAAGTCATTAAAATGTTTACATTTAATTTTACATAAACTAGGAGACCTAAAACTGTTGTAGAATGATAATACAGTATTACATTTTAAAAAAAATTTTTTTTTTTTTTACAATTCATGGTTTGTATTGCCTGCTACTGAGCTCTGACCTCTACCCTATGGAACACCTTGGATGAACTGGAACACTGACTGCACCCCAGTCCTCCTTATACTACATCAGTACCTGAATGAGCACAACCCTCCACAACCATACTCCAAACATAAAATTGAACATCTTTCCAGAAGCGTGGAGGTAATTATATTATATTTAATTATACATGGAAGATGTTTGGATTTGATCGGATATAAGACATTATTTTTGAACATACCTATTTTTTATGTGATACAAAATATTGGAACATGTAACTGATGTTTCTTATTGCTCAGGTGTGTTCTGTTTTCTACTGGTTTGAACTCCTGTATTTCACCTGTAAAGTTTGCATGGACTAACAAATGGACAGAAGAGCAGTCAATAGGGGAAAAGCCATTTTGAATCTAAAAAGAGAGGAAAAATCAATGAGAGTCATTGCACAAGTATTGGGCATAGATAGTATAATTATTTATTGTTGTCCATTTGATGTCCATAAAACGAAAGAAACCACATAAAATTGACCAATAATCAGAAATCAATAAGGTCAGTTAAAGAGAACAACAGCAGTTAAAAAACATACTGAAAGCTGTGAAGAAAACCAACAAAAATCTTTTTTTTATTTCCACAAAACATCCACAAGGCAGAGGTTATTAGTGAGTAGTAAAACATTCTATATATTTTCTATTTCTCAAGTTCTTTTCTTAACAAAAGTTGCAGAAGCTCACTAAAAATATTTATTTATTTTATCCGAAACCTTGTTTTTCTGAAAGTGTACATGAAGTCAACTCTGTAGTGAAATTTAAAACAGACGGAAACTGTCCCTGGCAGCCAACAACACTAGTTCTGTACTACAGAGGTCGCCCAAGTGCAATGAATCAAATGGAAACCAAGTTGACCTGCGTATTTATAAAACAGTGGTGAGTAAGAAGTAAGGTGCAGTTACAGGCAACTTACGACCACAATCGCTAGCCGCGGCGTACAACAGTGCGTACCAGCTTCCGGCACCATTTCGCAGTACTGTACATATAGCCTACTCTACTTACGACTTCCTGTATAACACACTAGTCAAGAGGGCATCTACATTTTTAAAGGTCAAAAAGTGTAAGGCTTCAAGACCTGCCTGGGTCTATTTATAGATTCATATAGTGTTTTCTTCAATATTTTGTAAAGCTGTTAATCTACAAGCTAGCCTGTACTGATAGCAAGTACTAATTATTTGCCCAAAATAGTGGACTTTTAAGTGTGATAGATTTCCGGAATAGAATAACACTTTGGAGGATACTTTTGCTTATCTCCCAAAAACATACCTGTAGGACATGATCTCATGTCTCAAGAACCAGTCAGGAAAGTGGGACGACATAAAAATGGCACTGCACAAGTGCCTGGAGAGCACATTGATTGATTGATAGAGGTGGCAAAAGTACACACACATCATACAGATACTCATGCTTTAAAATACTCTGGTAAAATTTGAAGTACTGACTATCCTTTTTTACTCAAGTTAAAGTAAAAAAGTTGGGTTTCTAACATGTACAAGTAAAAAGTAGCCATTACTATTACCTAATTTAGTGTTATGCTGGTAACTGTACATCACATTACACCATATTAATATTAGGGTTGTCAATCGACTAAAATATTTCATTGCAATTAATCGTATGATTGTCAAGGGTTAACTTACAATTATTTTTACAGCTTAATCGCACATTTTTGTCTGTACTGAATGCACCTTAAATTAATACTCTTAAATGTTTTTATACTCTTATCAGCATAGGTATGGACAAACATGGATTATTATCAGTGAAACCAAACACAACATAGAGCATTAAGACAAAATACTTTTGTAAATGCTTTAAAAAAATTATGGTGTTTTTAATTACATAAATCATCAGGACACCAGATGTGACCTTTTCTATGTTTCCACACGGACAGTTAATGAGGTGATCCCAGAGAAACTGTACCTCTTCTAACTTCTATACGGATTACATAATCAGAGAATATTTATATTAATTGTTAATAAATTTATTTAAAAGAAGACATATCAAGCTTTCTATTTATATTTTTTATGTCTGTGTTGCATGAATTCACTGAGATGATGTAGGACGATGTGCAGTCAGCATTCCATTGTCATGCTGGAACATGTTGGGGCCTTCCTGTTCAAGTGAAGAGAAATAAAACATTATTAAAGACATCCTATACAATTCTGTGCCTTCAACTTTGTGGTAACATTTTGGGAAAGAACTACATACTGTATACCTGAAAATGTCAAATGTCCACAGTGCATCTCCAAAATGGATTAGCAGGTCATAAAGTCTCAAGACAATTTTATTTCAATAAATAAAATTTTGATTTTAGAATTTTTCTGATTACAGATTTAAAGCAAGGACAAAAAGAAAGCAGCATTTATGCTTTATTTTTCATAAATATAATTTTTGTACATTTTATTTTTAAGCTTTTGTTGTCCAAATATTTTTCATTGGCAGTATTTCTTTTTACAGGCAATATATCTTATTCTCTGTTATTCTGTTTAGACAAATTGAGAGTGTAGCTTATATATTATGCTCAGGTTTCCTGAGGTTCATATTTTATGCATGAATACATAAAATTGGAAGGCCTGTCATGTTGAATATGCTGTATCATGACTCCACTGTTGTCAGACTACAATAAATAGATCAAAGCTGCATCAAAATAACAGCACTACAGATTACATAATAACTTGCATAACTATTTACAATTTTACTATTTACTCTTCTTTCACACCTTTTTATCCAGTTTAATATGGTATTTTGTGTATAATTAGTTATTGATTAAAGGTATCTATTAAATATGTTCTGCTGAAAAGTTTTCCCACATCTGTAAACTTTTTCTTTTGCCAAAGAAACACATTTTCCTTCATCTAGGCAGCTAGTCATTTCAGATGTTCCCACATTAACATATCTCCACTGTGTCATGAGTTTTGTCTATAAATAAACAATTTAGAAGATATTTTAATCCACTAAGTAAAAATGTGCAATTAATGAAGCGATAATTACTAAGGACATTACAAGGCTCAATTTGATCAAAGAATTTTAGCAACCAATGTTAAAATATATCTCCCAAAATACTCTTTATGGACAAAAGTAGATGTTATTGTAACAACAAATTGGACTAAATATGGAATGGGCTGTTCAAAAAGCAGTGTTCATAAACTAGTGCTCATATAGTGTATGTACAAGTCTAACACATATTTCTATTTTGTTTTTGCATTAGTGCCCTTCACTATCTTCACAACAGTCTTCAGAGGTCTTTCAATATGTCATGTGTTTTTAAGGTTGAAAGTTCAAACTTCGTGTGTCTCCTTTCCTGTTTTCAATATTTGTCTCTTTCATCTCAAAGATTTGTTTTGTTTTTGTTTTTCTTTGTTTTTTAAATCTTTAATGTTTTTATTTAAATATTTTTTGCTACTTCTTCTTTTTTTCATTCCTCATTTTGTTTCCTGTTCCTCTTTCTCTAATTCCTGTCTGCTGCTGCATGTTTGACATATTGAACTTTAGTATATGCAAATCAACATTTAACCAGTTCTGGTTATTGATGCAGTTTATGCACAGATTTACTTAACTTACTGAAACTTTTCTCTCTCTAGGGAGTTAGCAACTATCAAACACAGGTCTTATGAATCCACCATGGCAAAATGATAGTTATACAGTATGACATACAATATGTCTGTTTGAAGCCAGGCACTGTCCCTGATCTTTCTAGTCTGGATTTCGTGTGGCACTGTCTGCCTGGAGCAGGTCTAATCTTGCTCTGCCATGCCACTGAGGCCTGGCAGAGATCTATGTGTCAAATACTATTCCTAGGACACAGAAAGGTGTGAGGTTAACGCAGGATAAACTGAAATGACTTATGACATAATATGAGGGTGTGTATGGTGTCTATTTAAGTTTGTTTTAATAGTTTGCCAAAAACTAAACTTCAAATACTATTTTGGAAATAATTATAATTAAATCTAAGAGGGTAATTGAAAAATAAATGAATCTTTCTCACACAAGAATGCTTGCATATCATATCATATTATTTTATAATCATTTAAAAATTATTATTTAAAAAAACCATACTTCTCTTACAGCTTTATTAAGATCTTCAAATGTCACTCATATGCATGACAGGAAGTGTCTTTATCTCTTAATATGTGCAATTCTTGGGTAGGAAACAAGAAAGGTTATAACCATATGATGTTTCCAAAGATCTCCAATCTACAAAGTTTTTTTGATGTGAAAGAATAACACAGCTGGACAAACAAATCAAAATCGTTATGAGCAACTCAACTCAAGACTCAAGTGCCAAGTGCTAGTGTTAGATCTCAGGGGTAAAAGGAAAAGCGTGTGGCAAAACTCCAGGGAACTGGAGTCTAAAGTCTAGTTTAAACACCACAATGCTTTCTTATTTGAAACAAGACTGACAGCATTCACACAGTGTTTGGGAGTATTTTAACAAGGAATGCTCTTTGAATGCCTAAAAAAGTTATATCATATCTAGCACACATTGCACATGTATTACTAATGTTTTTTACATCCAGTATGACTATAATTTTTGGGTACCTCATGTATATGTTTGACATGAGACATCAGATTAAATAATACTCACCAGGAAGTCAAATTAACTTCTCATATATTTTAAATGCAACCACGTGATTTTTGTGTAGAGAGAATGGATTTAGATGATTGTATATATAATGCCATATATATATATGCATATTGACAGAATGTTTTGTATTGGAGTTTGATATTGCAGATAAAATTTGAAAAATCGAGAAATTGTAGTAGTTTAGATTCTTCCTCTGTTTGTTTAAACATGCAAAAAAGTGGTGATTGTTAATCAATCAAACTTTTATTTTGCTAACATAGAAATTTTTAAACTTTATTTTCCTTATTTTAATGAAACACACCTAATTGCAGATTTTATACAAAAACAAAAACAAAACAAAAAACAAGCTTTTGTTTGCTTTCAGTTCTAATAATGTGCATGAGTCAGTCCTGTTCCTGAGAAATGTTTTTTTCTGAATTGTGAATGCACAGCAAAGTTTATTTATAAAATACCCAATATTTCAATTTCAGGTGCCTGCCTGATGACCTTGTGATAATTTCTACATTTTAAAAACTTATACAAATAATTAAATCAAACAAACAAAACAAAAAGCTTATGCCATAACTAGCTGTTATAATATAATAATAAGCAATAGTGAATTTTACTTTTGCACTTGATGTTAACTGATATAGGTAATAGCAGCTATATGCCTGGTCATATTTGCCTGGTCATTTCTCATTGAGCAATGCTAACTATTTGAGGACGTTGGTAAAATCTGTGCTGTGTATATTTATACAATAAAGAAGTCAAATAAATGAGCATTTCTGAAAACAAAAGAGATGGCTAACATATCTTCTAAATATACAGAATAGCCCAAATACTTTGTTGCCTTTGCACATTGAATGAATGAATGTGGGATGCTCTGTGACTGGATTGAGATTGTTTATTTGAGTAGGAATGCCCAGGACCCCTGTGCATTGTTTCAGGTTTATTTAGTTAGATGCATGAATGATGTTGTATTTGCTCAGTCAGGATATTTGGTCTAACATGGCTGGACCGTTTTCTTGATGTATGAATAGGCATGGCAAGCATCAAACAAACCTTTGTCTTTGGACGTAAGCTGTGTACTGGGCTTTCCTGTGTCTGAGCCATTCTCATGGGTGTGGAGCTAGACAGACTGGACAGTACTATGGGATGTAGTGTGGACCACTGGGAATTCTTTGAAAGCTTTATAAAGTTTGTAAAGCTTTTTAACCAAATAGCACGTATACACTGCTTGCACTGTCTTTCTCATAATATAACTTTCTCTTTTGTCAAAGCATTACAACAAACAACAGGAAATAGGGCTGTACTCAAGACTGCCCCTGTCAAGACATTGACTAACCAGTTTAGGCTTAATGGGCTCAAGGACAAATCAGGTTTCAGTCCAAAAAATAGAATAATTCGACTAAATCCATAAAAAAATTATTTAAAGCCTTTACTTCAACTAATTGTGATCATTCATCTACTGCACCCATGATCAAGCTGTGCTTTATACAATGGTTGTGCATTTGTTTGTTTTTTTATAAGTGTGTTCATTGCCCAAAATTTAGTACCAGTCTGAAACAGTACAGAAATGTCTGGGGACTCGACTTGAGTTCAAGACCTTTCAACCAGTTGTAACAGCTTTACATTTTGGCAATGTTCTCTGTATAATCCATTCACTCATGTTTGGAAGGTTATGAGTACAAATCCCAACACCTCCAAGCTGAGCTCCCAAACAAGGCCCTCAGCACTCAACTGCTCAGCTCTATAACTGAGATATTTGTGAGATGTTCCACATCTACCAAATGCCATAAATGTAAAATTCATAAAAAAAAAAACAGTATAATTTTAAAAAGTGGAAGGGTGCTCTTTTTCTTGGCCATCCATGGGTACTAATAGCAAATAAACATGTTTCTATGTGCCTAAACCTGGCTTTACACTCGTGTCGGAAAAATTTGAAAGCATGACGTGCAAACCCACATTTTTTTACACACCTTAAACACAACTATTTAAATTCCTGTAAAAAAAATACTGTCACATGTGACGCCTCTCATGTGCCTAAAAACAAAAACAATAAACCTCCAAAAACAAACAGTTTCTGATTTATTCTTGAGGTGATACAAGCTAAAATAAAATTGTCTAATTGTTTTTAAAATATGTTTATTATGATATTGTAATAAAGAAATTATTATTTTTTTTTCCCAAAGAGAGGCTCTTGATATCCTTCAGGTTCCAATGGTAAAAGGTGGAAGAATGGATGGATCTTTGGACCAGTGCCATTAGTTCTTCAGGGGGTTTTTTGTTGTTGTTTATTTTTGTAATTTCTAGGATCTTGAGCATCATTCTGCACAAAGAAAGTAATTTACTTATATTAAAAGTTGCCTGGGTGTTTTTGGTTATTTCATGTTCCAGCTGTGATGTTACAGCTCTACCCTTTGTGGTTGGTTTGGTTGATTATCTTACATTTCACACCTTTTTATCAGTTGAAGGGGATGACCTGTTGATTTTTTTTCTTTCATATTCAATTGCTCATAGAATCTCCACCAGAAACGTTGGCACTATCACAACTTGGAGAACATCTGGAGGGCCCAATGACAAACTCCTCAACAGATCAGGTCTTTACTTGTTTTAACATTATCTTCTATTGACCTAGTACAAAGAAAACTTTGTCTTGTGTCTTTTACTCTCATACCAGACATATCATACCACCCACCTGCTGGATTAGTCCTATCCTTAGAGACCTTGACTGAGAGACTCAGGAAGCTGCTGTCAGTGCCCTGGAATTACAAGGACTATAAGTTACAAGTTCACCTCCTTGGCCATGGGACACCCAGGGATGGCCCATCAATTCAAAGCTAATAAAAGCTACTGTTAAAAATCTCATCATGCTTAAGTGCATCTCTCATATTATTAAATGTCTCATATGGTTACACAAATCTTTTTTTATTGTGGGCTGATACAGAAAAGTGTGTGTGTGAACGATGACCACAGTTTTATCTTGCTTGTATAGTAGGCATCCATGGAGTGAATAAATAATAACATCAGAATAAGCACTATCATCATCATAACTCAGAGTCAAATAGACAGGCTGAAGCAAGAACCATTTTTAAAATATATTCTCTCTGGTGACAGGCAAGGGGACAGGCAAGGGTTTCTTCCCTGGGACAAATATGCACAGGACTAACCTATCCACAGTCTGAGATTTCAAACTGTCCTTATTTACCAGCCTTCTCTTGTCCACTGGAATCTTGCTAGTGAAGAGCTCCTAGCAGTTGATGGGTGATTTTGAAGTAGTAAAAAGAACCTGAACACCATGGGTTTTTTTTTGTTGTATTGTGTGTTCCTGATGGTTTTACACTAGCAGCATTCGTTGTTCTGATGCCAGTCTTTGTTGAATTGCCTGTCTCTCTTTTTTTTTTTCTATCTTTTTTTTTTTTTTTTTTACAAGAACTGATTGCTGTAAACAGAATGTGTTTGCATGTGTGTGAGAATAAAATGTCTAGAGAATTCACTCTATTCAAAATGTACTAAGCAACAAACTATTCAGTCCTCCATTAGGTTTTACAGGCACAAAGGCTGTTTGTGCTCAGGTTCACTTGCAGTCAAGTCTCACAGAATCAAAAGAGCCTGAAAGCAGCACTCTGCCAAGGTCCTCTGTGCAAAAGCAGCTTTCACACACTGAACAAAGATGACCTGCATATCATTTTAATCATCTGTTCTGAATGTTTTCTGCAACCTTGAAGCGTTCTTCTGTAATTCTTTTAGCAAGAACTGTTCCTCTTAAGTCTCTCTTATGCCTGATGACAGTACAACAGAATTAGGGTAATGTAGCACACTTTTATAGCTAGGTAGATATCCACAGGTAAAAATCCACAGACTGCATGATAGGAAAAAAAACATTACTGTGTTAGTAGATGCTGGAAAGGAAGAGAGCTAGTCTGCACGTATTTAATGGAGACACAAAGGCAGGGTTTGTGAAAAAGGGCATACAATTAGAGAGATTAAGACAGGACAGACATAAAATTGAGATTTCTGGATATTAAGCAGCTTTTATTACCTGTTTTTATTTTTGGTGTTTTTCTTTATATTTTCCTTCTAATTTAGTCATTGCCGATTCTTATTCATAACCTCGTTCTTTCCTATCGCACAACAGATACCAACAAAGGAGGGTAAAACAGGCTTTTTCAGTCATATACTGTCACTGTCCACATGCCTGGAGTACATCACATGTTTGTCCATGTATACATTCCTAATTAATATTTTTAATTTGTGTGCTTCTGGTGTAAAATGTGCTTTTAAACTTCTGATATGGTGTATCTACATACTAATCTGTTTGAAATATAGGTATTCAAAAAAAATAAAAAGGTTGGATTGTAGGATGCTTGCAAATGCTTAGAGTTCTTCTGAGGTGAACATTTGGGCAGATGCATTATCCTGTGGGATAGTGCTCATAGTGCTCATAGTATGTGGCCAGTAGTCACACTACCTTTTTAATATCTGGGCTTAAGTAGACAGCTCTTTTTTCTCAATATTTCTACTTTCTTCTCCACTATACTTTTATATCTAACCATTGTTACTTTATTTTTTTTTTTGTCCATTTAATGGGAAATTGAAGAGACCTGTTTAAAAGAAAGTAAGTTCAATTTTGTATTTCTCTTTTGGAAATCTAATAGTTTGTCTACTCTGTGATATTAAACTGTACATCTATTTGTTAATGAAAGAGACCTGTTTTAAAAATTGCTTTATTTCTATGTCTTTATGACTTCTTTGGCCTACGTTGAATATGAGTTACATAGTGTTGAAGGATGGAAAAGAAGCCATGTTGGTTCATTAGGCCTATTGACTGCTTTTACACGTGAGAAGGGGTAGCTCAATGGTTTAGTTGTTGGTTTACTGCTCCGCAGGTCCAGACAAGTTTGGGAGTTCAAGCCCTGGCATCACCAAGGTAAAGTTTTTATTTCTCTTTTGCAATCTAATTGTCTACTTTGTGATATTAAACTGTACATCTATTTGTTAATTAAAGAGAACTGTTTAAAAGATTGCCTTATTTCTTTGTCTTTTTTGAAAGACATGTTTGGCCTACTTTTATTATGTTACATGGTGTTGAAGTATGGAAAAGAAGCCATGTTGGTTCATTAGGCTTATTGACTCATTGTCCAAGTCATAAGTAGTAGCTCAGTGGATAAGGTGTTGTTTTACCGTTTCGCAGGTCCCCAAAAGGTTGTGGGTTCAAGCCCCAACATTGCCAAGGAAAACTTTTTATTTATCTTTTGAAATCTAATAGTTTGTCTACTTTGTGACATTAACCTGTACATCTATTTGTTAATTAAAAAGACCTGTTTAAAAGATTGCTTTATTTCTTTGTTTTTTTAAGATTTGTTTCACCTACGTTTAATGAGAGTTACATGGTGTTGAAGTATAGAAAAGAAGCCATGTTGGTTCATTAGGACTATTGACTGCTTGCGCCAGTGGGAAATGGTAGCTCAGTGGGTAAGTGGTTAGTTTACTGCTCAGCCGGTCCCCACAAGTTTGGAGGTTCAAGCCCTTGCATCAACAAAGCAAATTTATATTTCTATTTTTGAAATCTAATAGTTTGTGTACTTTGTGACATTAAACTGTACATCTATTTGTTAATTAAAGAGACCTGTTTAAAAGATTGCTTTATTTTTTTTTGTCTTTTTTTAAAGACTTGTTTGGCCTTTGTTTAATATGAGTTACATGGTGTTGAAGTATGGAAAAGAAGCCATGTTGGTTCATTAGGCCTATTGAATGTTTGCAGAAACAGGAAATTAGTGCTTAACAGGAACTTAGTGGTTAATTTGTTGATTTACTGGTCAGCAGGTCCCCACAAGGTTAGGGGCTCAAGCCCTGGCAACACCAAGGTAAAATTTTATCTCTCTTTTGAAATCTAATAGCTTGTCAAAGACTTGTTTGGCCTACGTTTAATATGAGTTAAATACTCAAGTACTGTTCAAATCACATACTCTACATTTTATTCAAGTCATACCTGAACTGGTGACTTATAACTTGTAATGGAGTAAGTTTTGCAGTAAGTTTTTAATAGTTTTACACAAGTAGGATTGTCAGGAAGTCTTTACAGCACAGGTTGTGATCAAATTGATTCCAATTAGCCACAGTCCAGACAGAATTAAATGGTGTTGAGGAATGGAAAAGAAGTCATGTTGGTTCATTAGGTCCATTGACTGTTTGCCTAATTTGGCAGTGGTAGCTCAGTGGTTAAGGCATTGGTTTACTTATCAGTAGGTCCCCACAAGGTCAGGGGTTGAAGCCCCATTAACTCAAATGTAAAATTCCTATTTCTCTTTTGAAATCTAAGGGTTTGTCTACTCTGTGACATTAATTTGTACATCTGTTTGTTCATTAAAGAGACCTGTTTAAAAGATTGCTTTTTTCTTTGTCTTTTTTCAAAGACTTGCTTGGCTTACTTTTAATATTAGTAAATACTCAAGTACTATTTAAATCACATACTCTACATTTTACTCAAGTCATACTGGAATTGGTAGTCTAATAGTTTGACTGCTTGCAAAGGGGGATTGGTAGCTCAGTGGTTACGCTGATGGTTTAACGATCAGTAGGTCGGGGGATCAATTCCTGGCGTCGCCAAGGTGCAGGCCTTGAGCCCTTTGCTGGCATCCTTAATCATCTCTGCTGAATTGGCACTGTACTCTATATTCATCTACAAGTGTGATTCAATGTATGTACTTTTTACTCCACTATATACTTTTGTATCTAGTATTAGTTACTTTATTTTTATTTGTCCATTAAATACTAATTGTTTGTTTACTTTGTAACATTAAACTGTACATTTATTTGTTAATTAAAGAGACCTGTTTAAGAGATCGCTTCATTACTTTGTCTTTTTTTAAAAGACTTCTTTGGCCTACGTTCACAGAGATTAAATAATGAATGAGGACAGACAGAAGGAGAAAGAGAGAGAGAGAGAGAGAGAGAGAGAGAGAGAGAGAGAGAGAGAGAGAGAGATGTGAGCATCGGCACGCACGCCCTGTCCTCAGAAACTCAGCCGTGGGTAAAGAGAAACCACAAAATGCCAAATTTTTTTCCTCTTTTTCTCTTTTTATAATTGTTACACAGACCATCAAGAGACCTTAATGTTTCAGACTGGTGATGCTGTTACTGGATTTGTTTTAATATTTCCTCAAGCTACAAAGATATTGTGTGTGCGTGTGTGTGCGTATGTTTTTGTGTGGGTGGGGGAAGGAAGAAGGCCTTTCATATTCCGATTAAAATCTCTTTTCTTTTTTACATCTAAAAAAGTCTCTTAGACAAGCCACGCCTTCTAAAGCGATGCACTTACATCACACAGAAGGTGTCACTTCCCCCGAACTAACAGTTTCCCGGTAATTCATGTGATGACTCAGTCTCTACGTGAGGGAGTGCACATTCACAGAGGCGAATGCCGGCTTTAGTAGTGCCAAAGCAAAGAATACACCAGATCTGCAAACCACAGCACAGCAAACTTTCATACTCTCTCTACTTTGGAGTGTCTTATAAATTATCCTTAGTTACTTAGCAGAATTATGTGCAATCTAAACTATCCTTGTAAAGAAATGAAGTGCCTGCAGATTTTATTTTTCAGCTTTTATTAGCTAGATAGAAGCATATGTACAACTAGACAAAGAGTGGAGTTTGAATATCAGTTCTCAAGCTGCATTCATCAATTCTATTTTCCTCAACTTTGAACTGTCACTTAATATCAATTCTTACAGTATTTCTGCTCTTTAGTTGCATCAGTCGTTATGTTTATACATGTTATATAATACATCTCATAATGTGGATAATTTCTATTATTTGGTCCTGTCCATGGATTCCGTTAGAAAGAAAAAACTAGGAACTGCTAACTAAAGTGTAAATGTTTCTTTAAAAAGTGCATGCGAGGTGTGTTCAGATGAGCTGTGATGTATGTGACTAGGCACTCACTGCTGTTGCCCTCACTGGCCTAAAATCCTACTAAACGTCTATTGCTTTGAAAACACACCAGCCATTCCTAATGCTAGCTGACAGGCGGAATTTATACTTGTGCATAAGCTGACTAATTGCATATAATAGCTGCTGAGGAGTAAGGGTGATGGAGGACACTAAAAAGTGGTGCCAGCAAGAATAGCTGTTTTTGCTAGAAAGTGTTTTGAGTTTCTGTTTTGAGATTTGGACTCTCTTATGTCATTGCATAATTGTACATATGTATTACAAAAATAGCCCTATATGGATCAAAAGATTATACTCAATGCAGTTTACCAGTTAGCAGTTCCTTCAATCGTTGTAATTGTAGGAGATTTCTCAGTGTGAGCAGACTAAGATGTATACCATGTAGGCTTGGGATAATTGATATTAGTAGCTGGAAAAATGCCAAAGCACAGTATTTGCATCCTAGTGTTCTATACTGTAGATCCACATGCTGTAGCCTTAGTTACAGTTGTAACAGGGAGGCAATTTTTAAAGTCACAGCACAATATATATAATTGCTTACACTTACACAATAGGTGCATTCAAATGTTTGTTCTTTTTTTATACTCCAGGAGGCTATGGTAACCCTCAAGATTGTGTCCTCCATGAAGTTGGCACTAAAGCTTAACATAGGTCAGCAACAAATGTTTTATAAAGGCATTTATATCAGACACTTTAAGTTCTGAGAAGGGAAGAAAAATAGCTTGTGATGTTTCCCAATAAAACAAAAAACAAAACACACTGGCAATAACGCAGGGCCAAGGAGCATGGGAAAGTACAGTGGAACATTAACCAGATAGAATAAAACTTGTCCATTCTCTCAGACTCCCAATTTCCCTTTTAATAAAAAAGAAGATTAAACTGGAGAGCCATCTGAGACAGTCGCTGGAATTACTGGTTTTCCTGAAAAGGCTATCTAATTGAAATAAATATGAATTTCACCTTGAGGCACTGTGGGTATGAAAGTATAGTGTGGAAGATGCATTTATTATTAGCTTTCTTTAGATTAGATCTTTAATAATTCAGAAATCCACAGCAGAGTGGAACTAGTGGCAGATGGGAAAATGGGTGGCATGAAGGATTTCTTCTTTGGAAAAGCAACAAAAATAAATCCGCATGTGACGTTATTACATATTTCTTTGTCTGTAGGGTTTAGGAAGTGAACTCATAGTAATTCATTACTCACCATGTAAATTCATCCCAGAAGTCATGTACGTGCTCACCAGACAGCACGTACTCTCAGAGAAGGGAAAAAACCAATAACATCAAATAGATTTCTGTGAAATAAAAATGGGAGCGTTAAGGGGTGGGGATACCACCACTTTAATAATATTATTTCGTATGACAGAACAGTCTGGAGTGTGTTACTCTGCTTATACCAACACTTACAATGTTGTATTTATTAATGAACAACAAATTTTAACAGTTTATATCTTGTTTTCTCTCTCTCTCTCTCTCTCTCTCTCTCTCTCTCTCTCTCTCTCTTTTAATAAGATTCTCTCTCCTAAAGACTTTTCTTTGCTTAGAAACTTTGCAAAACACTATGACCATGGCAAAACCTTTCCAACCTGAGACTCCAAAATAAATGTTTTCTAAAACATATACGAGTAAACATGTTAATTTAGTTTTTAAAAAAAATCTGTTTATTGTTTGTCTTGACATTCTATGGTGTGTACATGTCCCTGTCAATGTGTTGTTACTGTAGAAACGGTAAGAAGCACGTTAATATTAATCTGCCGCTCATGTTACAGCCTGATCCACTGTCTAAGCCGTGCTTTTATACAAAATTAATGTGCACCATCTAACCAATTATTATCAAGCTTTCAACCACACTGTGTTGTAAATATTTATAACTAATTTGTGTTGCTGTGTTATATATGCTCTTTCTTGTACATATGCTTTTGCATTTAATTGTTTGATGGTCATAATGTACATAATATAAACTAATGTTTAAAGTTTCTCTGTGTGCATTAACACCTCAGAAACACTGTTTCTATGCTTCTTATATATATATATATACAGGTAGTCGTCGACTTACGACCACGATTGGGACCGACAGACCAGTTGTAACATGGGTCATAAGTAGCAGCTTTCCACAAGTGGCTGGCAAAGTCAGGTGTCCTTAAAACTTTTTGCCACCGTGTGTGTGTGTGTGTGTGTGTGTGTGTGTGTGTGTGTGTGTGTGTGTGCGTGTGTAGATTGGCATGAACAGAATGGCTGCCAACCTCTGAATAGTGAACCGTTGCTTAGTAAGGCTGGATAATCGTATCTTGCTAAATGAATTGCTTATCTATTAATGCTGAGTTGTGAAAGGTAATTGAGTTATAGACAAAAGGCACGTGTTTGTTGTGGAAATCTTGTGTCATTGTTTGATTACAACACCGTCTGGTAAAGAACAGTGATGTATAATAATGTTGCCTCCAGCTACCTGATGTAATATCTGTGATTGGTTGTTTATATATTGTGTCACACAAAATAGGTGTTTGCATGTGTGTGGTAAATATTCAGGGACAAAGTTCAGCACATGAAGGTGTGGTATTTAAAATGTGTAATATCATAAAACCTTCAGGTGTGTCTGATTCACAATCCCGAGTGTCACACTTCCTGTGTCTGACTGTCCTAAAATTATTCCAGCACAGGGCATTGATAGTGCAAATATTAAGAACGGGGTAGAATTAGTGCCCTTTAATTTTAATACAGGTTATAATAAAATATACTTTATAATAATAGCAATATTAATAATCACCACACTCACATAACAGAAAGCTATGATCTAATGCAGACTATACGTTATACTTTGTATGAACATTAAAAGTGCTATGTTGCAAGCATCCTTGTGTATATTCAGCCATTTATGGAAATGTTGTGACTTAAAATGAAACCATATTTTGCTTCTATTTGCAATGCTATTAAAATAGTGGGATTCCAGTAATCAGTGTTTCCTTTGAGGGAGGTCATGCATCATGAGCAGAGCAGTTTTATCAGATGTGTGAACTTCCTCCTCAGCGGTTTAAGTCAGTATAACTTTCCTTTTAACTGGTACTAGTATGGCCATTGTGCTCTTCTCTCTTTCATTAACTTGGTATTTCCTCATCAACTGCCACTCAATAGATTTTGTGTGTGAAAATCCCAGTAAATTTCAAAAATATTAAGAGCAACATCCATGCCAGGGTCAACATTGCTGCAATCATATTTTCCCTTTTTCATGTTGGCTCGTGAACAATAAGAATAACTGCACTTGACTAGTACCTGCACATTTTTGTGCACTGCACTGCTATGACCTGATTGGGTGAGTTGATATATTCATATTAAATTGTGTTTCTGGTGTTCCTAATAAAGTTAACAGTCTGTTTTTAATAGGTTCTAAACAGTGATTATTAAACAAGCCTTATCTCAGTGGGTATCTGGGTAAATAAGAACAATGAGTTGTCATTAAGCCACTGTAGCCCGCATGCACTCTAATGACTGTTCTTGTGTACATGGAATAGTATTATGCCATTATTATTAAGTTTCTTTCAGTTTAATTTTTTCTTTCAGGGAAGTGCCAAAATCCTCATAGCAAAGCCTTGTGACGTTTGGTACATATACACGAAAGTAAGCTTGGAGTAGAATAACTTAACCAATTACTTCAAACAAGTATTTTAAACATTAATTAATGCATCTAATTGAATTTTATTTAATGTCTATTTGCCTGGATAGCCAAAAAGCTTAACTCCTATGTCTGTCCTGCTTTTAATGTCATATGTATATCTTTTATAAGAATTATTTAAAATTTTTCTCAGCCCTGCCAGTGAGACAAAAAAAATCATTAATCTTACCAGCAGTAGATATAACAAACCTTTGTTTTATTTCTGCAAACCCCTGAATATCTTTTTAAACTCCCTTTAATTTTTCCTATTCACGGTCAAGTGTTTCTGATCCTTGTTAAATATCTTATGTGCACCTGCAACACTTAATCATTAAAACTGTCAAACAGCTACACAATTACTGCTCTGTTAATAAGCTGTGTAGGGGCTTTGAATCCAATCTGGTTAATCTTTTTATATAACACATCATTGCCACATTCCTATTAGCAGCTCGAATCTAAATCACTCATTCAACCAGAAACAATAAGCGTAAATAAACGCAGCAGAATTATAAGTTTAGTCTTGCCCCACAGTGACCCCAGCAATAAGAAAAGTAGATTCTGGGGCTTATCTGTGGCACCATAAAGTTTATTTTAAGCCAAATCATATTTTCTTATAAAAATCTGTTGTAATCTTTTTTGTTTCTCGAACAAATAATAAAATCAAAACATTTAAATTCAATTCAAATCAATTCAAGTCGATTTAATTCAATTCAGTTCAATTTAGCTTTATTTGTAGCGTTTTTAACAAGGGAAATTATCTCAAAGCAGCTTTACAGAAATAAAGAAGTTATGAAGTTAGATTTAGTTTAGATTTAATTTAGTGCCTATAAGATTTCTTTTGAAAACTTTCCAAGGAACAAGCCCAGTGGCAACAATGGCAACCGAATGTCCATTACTTCTTTTAAATAATTATAATTGTTAATTTACATGAACTAACCGTGTGTCAATCTTATTTAGATTGATAAAAAAAAAAATTCAATGTACAGACTGATGAGAGAGAATAGCAACAAAGAGAGCTGTGATTGCAAAATCATAAAATAATTTTTCTTATATGGTGAAGAAGAAAATAATGGATCAGATCATTCTAGCTCAGTTCATTCATAGTCAAATGCCTCCATATTCTGCCATATAATCCTTTAGAAAAAACTGTGGCATAGATTCTGCCTTAAGGCATTCCCCTTTCACTCTCTTCTAATAGCTTTGTCCAGCATGACACTCATGCTAACATGCTTTCCAAATAGCTGTATTTTTGGTTTGGTTGGATCCCATGTACTATCAAGATGCCAAAACACCCTTGAAAGACCTGCACAACTGTTCAGTTCTGAATGCAGTAAATGTTGTACTTTAACATTGCAACAATGCTGATGTAAGTGTACAAACAATTTTGCTGGATGACTTCTAAATATCATATACAATAGAATCCAGTCAAGGGCAAGTACATAGTTGTACTGTGGTTGTGTCAGTGTAGAAATGAGAAACATAATGGTGAGTGTGCAGTACTGTGCTGGCACGGCTAAAGTAGGTGTGGTACTTGTCTCACTTTTCATTGGTTAGATGCCGATGATTCATCAGTTGCCACTGCAGGGTTGGGTTGAGCTGGCACATAGGACATTGGGTGGCATTACAAAGCTGGCATGTGGGCTGAAATGTTTTTTTTTAAATGTCGTACCATTCCTGCAGTGAGGCCTTGGCCTATTTTGTCGTGGTAGTAACATGTCATTTTGATGACTAAGCATTATTTGGTTAAATAGCACAGTAGTATTGCGGGATTGAAAAGGGCAGCGTGGTCTTGGGAGCCAATTATTTTAGGATGCTTTCAAGTCTGGACTCACAGCTCTAGGGACAGCTACAATGGATGGATCAGAATGTATGTCCTTGACCACATAGAATTAAGGTGCTTGAAACAATGACCAATGCCGTGTCAGGTATAGTGTGGATTGTCCTCATTCATTATTGTCTTATCTAACCTATCTCTATCTCTAAAGTATAGGGAAGCATGTTTAATGTATGTTATTGATATAGCCCAAATTTCTGAATGCATGCTATTTGGGAAATTAACACCACACTATCTGCCTGAGCTGAATGAGATAGCTCATAATGTATTTACTATAGTGTGCTGAGTTTGCAATGACCGCCAAACCTCAAACTGTAATTAATGCAGGAAGATCAGGACTCACCTTTAAAGCATATAAAGTACAACTGTGTTGTTACTTCGGTCCCAGAAGAAATGAAGAGAAGCTTCTTACTATTAGGAAAGATGTCTGATTCAAATTAACTAAATTTCAGGGATTGCAATAGTTGTGTAAATACTTCTTTTTTACTCTATCACAAGGAATTCTTAATATAACAAATGGCTGCAGACAATTAAGTAAACACATCATTGCCTTGATTTGGAATATGCTTTAATAATGTGAATAAAAAAAAAAGAAGGAAAGAAAGAAAGAAAAAAGAAAGAAAGAAAGAAAGAAAGAAAGAAAGAAAGAAAGAAAGAAAGAAAGAAAGAAAGAAAGAAAGAAAGAGTATTTGAAGAAGAATTTGAGACAGATGGTATAGCAAGAAATTAATCAAGCAAATGAGAAAGTTACAGTCAAATAAATCAGGAAAATATACTAAAGGCTAAAGTTCAAGGCTAAAGTTGATCCTAAGTCAGAAGCATACAGAGTTTTACGACTCATTACGACTATTTGTAATTGGGACATCCTGTCTGCATCTTGACCTTTATCACATTTTTAGACAATGGTGTTAATCCCATTTTGCCATATGTGCCACATACTTTACACACAAATTATTATTCTATTATTCTATATAAATATTTTTCTGTAATCTAAGGATGTATACAGTACAGGTACACCATATGGAAATAAGCCTGTGAACACCTGACCATAAGATTTGTATGTGCTTTTTGAACAGCCCATTCCACATTTAGTCCTATTTGCTGTTATAATAACCTTCACGGTGGATTTGTTCTTTTACTAAAGTGCAAGATTGGTGCATTTCATCCACCACTGAAATTGACACATAACCCAATACACTTGCAAAATACAACTGAGCTAAAGGGTCATGCCCAACCACAATGTCTTGGCATTGCGATTTGAACACACAACTGTCTGACCTGTGACTCAATATCTTATCCAATAAGTTACGACAACTACACGACAACACTGCAACTTCTAAACTTCAAACACAGGCTTTGGTGGCTTTGTGGTTAAGGCATTAAGTCACAGATATCTCAATCATTTGCTCAAAACCCTGCACCACAATATTACCTTTAATTGGATCTTGAGCAAGCCCCTTCTGTCATATCCCACATGAACTAAAAGAGCAAATGTAATGTTTTATGTATAATCGATTTATTTTCGATATTTTTGCAGGATTTACATGTTGCTTAAAAATGACTGTAAAATTTGCATGCTAAAATGTTGGTTTATACCTCCTGAAAATCTGAAGGTGCAATTAACACTGCAAACTGCATAAGGACAAAGTATTTGCATTTTCTACCTTCATTTTAATTTAGCTCCTTTGAAGACCAATATTTCACAGTGGTAGGCTCCTGGGTGTGATGCTTAACTCTAAACATTCTTGCAATATGCTGTTGTTTGCTGTTATTTTATAATTGTATCACTGTGAGCACAAAGTTATATGATTAGTCGGGACAGTGTTATTTTTTCTTTTTGAAAACAGAAAAGGGTTTACACCTTTCGACACAGTAACATCGGTACAAAAATAAAACGGATAGCACAGCTAAAGCTTTTTGATAGAAAAACTGTCCAAGACTGTAACAATACAATTAGAAATATGCAATAAAATGAACAAATTCTTAATGCTTTCATATGAGCCATTAACAACTACCATAGAATGTGAAGAAAATATGACCAACCACAATATTATCTTAATAATATTATACCACAATGCTATATAAAAGCTGATTTGTTAAAAGATTATTTCATTTTCTGTAACTAACAACTAGATGTGACAGCATAGTTTGTTTCAAAGTGTCTGTTCCTATAAGGTAATGTTTAAACAAACTTGCCATTGTTGTCTTGGTGAATTTATTGTGTGCAGATGTTTATTCAGCATGTTGGGAAGGAGTCACCAGTAACAATATTTTGTTACTGTCAGCGGTAAAACCATGACTTAAACTTTTTCAACACAGAAAACCTTTAGATACGATTTTTTCATTCCTTAGTAAACAGCAATTTTTTAGTTCAGAACAAAGAGAAAACAGCAGCTGGTGAAATAATGACTGTTTACAGCTGCTATAAAGTAACTGATACCCACTTGTTGACATAATTCTTTTCTATATAACAAATACCCTACTGTGTTTTATTCATTAATTAACAAGCTCCTTCACAAACTGGATACAACATTTATTATATTTTTCCTTATAAATTAGAATAAATTGTATTTCTTGGTCAATTTATGAATGTGGGGGACTGAAAGGTAAAGATAGTGGTAATTTTAATTAGTGTGAATAAAAATCTAAGAGAGTGATTTGTAAATAATAATAATAAATAAGAAGAAGAAGAAAAGAGGAAAAAACAAAACAAAAGTAATACAGTTTATAGTCTAATTAGCATGAGGTAGGAAAGAAGAGATTTGCTTGACTTGTGGTGCATGAGGGACAGTAATGGCCGCTAAGCTCAGCATTAATGCAACAAAAGGAGAGTAAATGGGTTAAAGGGACTAACTACATGCAGAAATATAGTCCAGTGAAACCTAAAACCTATATATATATATTATTCATGTTGAGGTGTAATTTCATATCCAGAGTAAAAGAAATGTATTGAAACTAACATATTCTTTTTAACATTATGCTTGTTATATTTTAAGCATACTGTTCACACAGTCTTATTACAATTAGAATATATACTCATTTACATTGTCTCAACTGCTTTGAGCTCTAATCTTTAATCAGAATAATATGCAGTTTTTTCACTATTTTATAAACAAGGACATTTGGGCAGATCCTAAATTAGCACGAAAGGTTTGATCAAATTCAATTGAAAAATCATTTTGTTGTTTTCCATTCAGACCTTCCTCTAGGGCAAAAGTCAACATCTTGGCAATGGCAAGCAGTTTTTGGTTTGATACAATGCAACCCACCTTTAGAACACCCATCATGTATTGTTTCAGAAAATGTCTGTTTTTGTTTATTTTGAAGGCTTTCAAAGAGATTGAATAATAGGAAAATAAATGCAGTTTTACGTATCTTGCAGGCTTTTCCCAGTCTTGTCATTTTTTTGATCACTGTAATAATGCACTGCCTTTTCCTTTGTTTCTTTTTGCCTGTGCAGAAATTGGCTGATTTTCTGATCTCTCTATTCTTTTCTCTTCTGTATCTTCTAATACAAACGGGAGATTTGTGTGTGTTTTAGAAAAACAGCAAGAAACAGGTGCTTCTTGAGAATTTCTGGGCTTCCTTTCAATGTAGTAACAAAATCCACTTTAAAACGTGCAGTGTTGGGAAATTATTACGTTTGTATATTGTCAACAGAGAAATCAGTCTATATGATAGTCAAACTCTCCCTCTGATTTGTGCCATAAAATCTCAATGGATGATGCAACAGAAAGTAAGTCTACATGCACTTTTACCAGATGTGGTGTATACTATATGTGTCACTTCCTGAGGGTACAAACTCTGAAACTCTGAACTGTGCAATTACACGGTGCTGATAGTGCTCAATTGTCATGTCTTGGCATTGTCATGTCCTGGAAAAATTCCCCTGAACTGAATATATGAATCACTTTCAATAATGCTTTATCCTTGTCAGGGGATCAGTGGATGTCAAAGGAAATGTAAGTGAGGTAAGAATACTCCCTAGATCACAAGCACCATGCACACATTCATACTCTCATTTAGGGTTAATTTACCTTTTTTAAGGACTTCTGGAAGCACTACAGCCACTATATACTATATACCAATATACCAATACCATTATTATATACCAATGTAAGCATTATTACTTTTATGATGTCATAGCCTTTGTAGTACATCATTTTCCGTCACAAATTGAAACAATACTCTCCTCAGAGATAAAAGAAAAAGGGTGAAATCATCACTTCCAGTCCATCACACACTGCTTGGGCGCCTTTTGTGCTTCCTATTTGAAAATGTGGATCAAAATACAATCTGTCCTGAAACCTCTGAATGTGGCAAAATTAAGGAGTTTCCTAGATTTCCTAGATGCGGTATCTATAGCGCCCTCTTTCAAACCTTGAAATACATCAGGGTTTATTAAACGCTTGCAAGATTTTACTCCGTCTCACTATATCCGCGTGGTTGTCTACGTCATTCTATATGAACCAATAGGATGATCAAACTCCCCTTCGCCTGCGTCACACCTCAAAGGGGCGTGGCCTGGGATTGCGTCAGTAAAGCGTAGCTACATGTAGCTGAAGAACAGCACGACTCGAGCAGAGACATTCTTCAGCGGAGACTCGAGCGAAACCGGAAAAAAGCAGGAAAAACAGGAAAAAAAGCGTATTAGAATTATTACAGGATACATTTTGAGGATTTTCCTATACACCGGGAATCCAGCTAGCACACAAAAAATAGGTATTTGATTTATAGTCAGAATATTGACAGCAGGCACTTTTTTTTTTAGCTTCATTTATATTTAGTTGTAATTATTTATTTTAATAAACAATAAAGGACCAAGGAGAAAAAGTCCCACCTTCAGACGACTGAACAAGTTTTGACAAGCAACAATGGAAGAGGAAAAGGTAAGGAAGGCTAACTGAGAAGCTACACAGCTAACCTACTTTATTAACTGTTAATTATATAGGTATTACCCTAAAAGTGGTGACATGTGTATTTAAAGTAATATATTTCTTTAATGAAGCGAATAAAAAACATGGCACAAAAAGCCAGAAAATAAATGAAGTCTAATAGACGGGGTAGGTTTTTTTTACTAGCATGGTATGTCCAGTGCCGGTGATGGGAGTCTGCTGTAAGGATATATGTAGGCTAAATGTAGGCTGTAATGTGTAAAAAGGAGTGTTAAAAAACTTTTTATGGCTTACACGTTATAAAAACATTGATAACAGAAGCGCCATTAAAAGTAGTGTCGCTGATCTGTTCTACCCTCTGCGGTAGACGCGCCGGTCTCGAACGTGGTGTAGCGCGTGCGCTTGCCGCAGCGCGTTGTCACGGTAACCAGTGGCGAGGTTTGCTGTGGTTTGGAGGTGTGTGTGCTTCAGCACGTACTCACACAGTCTCCTCGATTCATCACACACTCTCTACTCACGTATTATAGGTTCACCCGTCAGTGACGTCACCGCTCAGGCATCCCCCACGCCGTCTTTTTATAGCTTGTCATTAAAATGAGTTTTACGAATTAAACTTTTGTCTCAGCAACAGATCAACTTCAAGACTTTGTTACACTTTGGGTTGTGTTCTGGAGCGACTCGCCGGCACAAGATCACATCAACCAGATCACAGGATCTGTCGATCAGTGTTGATTTGATTTCCAGAAATTTCTAGAACTGTACAAAGAGAACCCCTAGAAATCTATACACAGTCTAAAGTCTTTTGACATGAGAAGCTCGTCTTGTGTGATTTAAATTCTTCTGAAAGACTCAATACATACCATATTGTCTCCATTAGGAAACCACTTAATTGTGCTGTTTAATGATGGGTTATAACTAACCACAGATCCATACTCGGAACAGACGATGTTGTAATGTCACAGTCTAAGTAATCTGAAATTCTAGGAAACTCGATCTTCACGTTTCTTTTCCCTCGACTCAGCTGCTTAAACCTTTTGTATTTCCAAATAATAACCAGGCTGAATAAACAGGACTGCCCTGACCTCCCAAAGAGTGAATAGTGAAGAGCGAGCCTTGATTACCATATATTGTGAAGCTCGTACGTGACTAGCTGATGGTTTGATGTGGCGCTGCTCAGCTGAAAGCGCTAGCCACCAAGCTCTTGCTCACTTCCTTTCCAGTAATCACGTTTACTACTTCCTTACAATTATTGTTTATTGCTAAGATATAATATTCTAAGAAATGCTTTTAGTAAAATAAAAAAAAAAAGTCAATTTTTGAATTTACGTAAAGCCAGGTCATTGATGCTTAGTCAAGGACATTTGGACAATGAGGCTGTCCTTCCCCTCAGTTGTCGTTGAAGATATATTGAATTTAGATTTTGACAAAAGGCCTTGTTTGTGGACGTGCTGGGAAACGGCTGAGGTCTCCCTTAGGGAGAAGAGAAACACAGCTGTCCAGTTTCAGACGAGAGTAAACCTCGACCACAAAACTAGGTTCACAGAGCCGGTCTCTTATCATAAGTGTTTGGCTGAGATCCTCTTGAGATCCCCCATTTCCACACATACTAGTAAGATCCTCGTGTTTTGGCTGTTTATATTGAGCTGCGCTCTGATCCCATAGGAGCTCATGTAAAGAAGGGGGAAGGGGCCTGTGTGTAGAGACTAATAATGTTGCGCAATATTACATGACTGCACATGATTTACTGTTGACTGCAGAGAACACATACACTGTTTCTGTCTACTTTCTGATCCTAAATCTCTTTATTAACCTGAATAGAACACATTGTTGCCTGTTATCAAGCTTTTAATCCTCACAGTGTGTGTCAAAGGCTACATTTGTGGAACCCCTCTGTTTCTGTCAAACCAACATTTACATATGCTCTTTGACAAGCAACAAAAATTATGTTCTAAATGCATAAAACTTAAATAGGTGCTTTTCTGTCTTATGTAATTTCATGCAAGGATGTTATTACTTATGCACTTTCAGTCGCTTAAATCTCGGTTTATTTTCTTTTTCACATCATCATTCCTATCATTCAGATATGCTTTTTACAGAAAGCTTATGATATAATCAAAATAGTTTGGCATCGTATCAATACATTTCAGTGGAAACACTGAAAGTATGTTTGTGTAGTCATGATGTAGGTATTGTGAACCAGAAAGAACTGGTGACTGTTGCAAAGTTATTTAATTCTCTCAGTCTGGAGAAAGACTTCTTTAACTAGCACTGGCACTGTGTTGGTGGAAAATGGATGCCGGTGTTTCCTATGTTGGTAGGGAGGTGTGGTGAGATGGCGGACGTGCCGACTGTGGTGTCACTCTGACACAGAGCCACAGAGTAAGAAAAGGGCAAACATGATACTCAGCACCAGGCCATTTTACCATCCGCATGGCTCACACAGCAGTGTCCTGTATGCATATCCATTTATTTATTCATTAATATTTGGATTGTGATGCAAACAGTCACAATGTTTTAGATTATTATCTACATTTCTAATGAAAAGCGTAAATCACTAAGAGTCTATTTTTATCAACAGAATCTGCTTTTTAGGGCTTAACTTTAGTACTATCACAGACTGTAGCTTGCTCAGACTGTAGGTTTAGAATGATGTAGGTGTCCACTTTCTATATGACTTACAATCCAACTGAGTCATAGTTGGAAAAGGGTGCTTTTTTACACGCAATCATTCAAACAGCACTTTCTTTATTATGTTTGTATTATTGTTTTTACTCATTATTATGAATATTAGTGAGCATACATACATCTTAATAACTACCTTTAGTCCTTGTATGTATGCACAATGCAATCTTAAATAGCACTAATAATTACACACTTTGACGTGTTTCTTTTGTATGCTTTTTTTAGAATTCTTTTGAATTCCAACCCACCTTGTAAAGACCTGCTTTACATTCCACCATCTCTAATCTTTTTAATACTACATACTTCTGTGAGCTCACGTCAAAGCTTTTCGGGCCACCTACATCACATGACACGCTGGAAGTAAACACAACAAATAGAGCAAAAGTGTAATAAGAATGACAGACAGGCTTATGATAATGCAACCCATGTTTATTCACCAATGTGCACGGCCTGTTAAACCTGAAGACCTTTATTACTGCTGATGTGGCAGAGCGGCTGACATGTCGAGTCGGGTTGTTATGAGGGAAGAAAGGTTAAGTGTTTGAACGGTGGCTTGTTATCAGGATAGGAAGCTTGAGTGCCTGACGCAACTTAACACACACTTCACTCCGATTAAAAAGACAGGATTATACGAACGGTCAGAGATCATTTTACATTAAAAACTACATATTCGTTTTTGAAAACAAAGCGTGACATCACTTAGACTCAAAGCAAAGCACACATGGCCATAACCAAGGCAGTGAACGTATTTGCATGCTGGTTTTAATTTACTGCCACAACAAAACTCTTTCAGTAAAACAACAACAAGGATATAGTGTAGTTATTCCTTATATGTGTATATCTGTCATTCTCTCTGTGACAACTTTTCACAAGACAGCTGTGTTCCTGTGGAAAATGCTTATCACCTGATGATTTTACATCAGAAATGTAGGCTTCCTGGTAAGTTTTTCAGGAATGTAAACAGTCCACTTTGAAACATCATTCCAGTTCACAAAATATAATTAGTGGTTCAGCTGCTGGCCATGAGTTTGCAGGAACAACACTTCACTGGAAAGGACATGGTATGAGGAACAATCCTTACATAGTCTGATTCACCATTGGGCGTGTTTACGTTCTCCCTGATAATCGGATTACTTTGGCCGAAACAAATATTGTACCATTGGATTTACGGATCGTCAGGGTTTAACATATCGGACAAAACACCTGTACTTTAACGCGATTATCAGATTAATCATTGCATGTATACTGTTAATCGGATAAACTGAAAACCATTTATGACATTTTGGGAGAGGAGAAGATTTGAGAACTGATGTAAGCATGAACATGCACAATTTAAAATAAAGATTCGTGCTTCTGTCCCTCTCAGCAGGCATTCGTTACGTTGGCGAACCGCTGCTGCCTGTCCACTATTTACTTCCCGTGTTTACTTTGCTGCGTGCTCAATTTGCCTCGGTTGTTGACAGGAACCATTTAGGTCTGAGACGATGCACATGCTAGCAGATTACATCCAGAGATTATATCAGGAGAAAGGAAATTAGATTCCTTTCACACACTACTTGGTTTTATTTGCGAGTTGTTGACTTGCCCTCGTATTTCCAGGTGGTTGTTGGTCTATTTAAAAAAAGACAAACTAATATAGTTTATGGCAACTTATTTAGTCATCTAGGTACATTATATACAAAGAAACTGCAAACCAAACAAGCCTTAAATGACTTCTCAATGAACCAAGCCCTCATGCGTACATGTCTTTCCTGATTGCGTCCTTGTACGTCTGTGTGTTTTTTGGGGTTTTTCATTTCCTAGTAGTTGTTCCAAGTTCCTCCTCTAGTAGCATAGAATTAACAATCCAGTGTGACCTGAAGAATTTTATACATAAACACTCATGTCTTTCGCAACCCAGGCGCTAAACTCCATATTTAGAATTCTCCAAAGCCCAATCTCTCTTAAAGAGACACACCCAGTGAATTGTCTTCTGCTAGTAGCATTGTTGTAAGAACAGGAAGGATACAGTTGAAGTATGAAAGTTGGCACAGCTACCACGTTTATGACTTTTATGCTTTGAACACTACACAGTATAGCCAGCCTTTGGTTATGAACAGTGAAATAAAAATGAATGTATTATAACCAGAGCTGTGGACGAACGTGTCACCGAATCACATGCTCGTGATAACTCGCAGTGGCAGATTCGTTCTAACACTCACTAGGCATCTGTTAGCACTCATGTATCGGCACTCATAAATAAGGACGAGAGGCTTTCACTTAGAAGATTTACATTCGTCTGAACAAATGCAACTTAATTCATCCATTTAATTTAGATGCTTCAATATTCAATTACCTTCATACACTTCCTGTTTAACCAGTAACAGCTACTTCAATAGTTAACTACATTAACTTGATTTACTTTTACTCAAGTAGATATTATACAATTATTATCATTATATGAACATTTTGAGATTTAAACATTAAAGTTGGGGATGTAATTATAAGTATGATGAAATTTTTTTTTAAAAGAAACAAGGTTCCTTTAAGACTTCTTCCACACAACAATATATGGACTGTGTGTGTGTGTGTGTGTGTGTTTGCAAAGTAACATCCTGTGCTTGAGATGGTTAAACAGCATTAATATGGCCTCCCTGACCTCCTACAGCTTTTCCATGTTTTTGGGAGCAAGCCAGCAGAGAGGGTTCTGCGTCATTTTCTGTTCTGTGTTCTGGAGTTTGTTTTAGTGGGTGGGTGCAAAGTGTGTAAAGTAAGATGCATGACTGCTATAAACCAATGCTTACCTTTTTCCCCTAAAACTTAAATAGTGAGGAATATGTCCCGAGCAGTGCTCTGTGTACATTATCCCTGATAACACCCACAGCACACAACATTTGCCATGCCGAAGGCAAATACCATTCGAAGCACCTCCTCCAATACTTTTCCTCCTGACTAACTTTTTTCCTAAGTGAGTGTGGGTGAAGTTGCTACTTTAAGAGATCACATTGGCGTCTAAGACCCATTTAAGGATTTAACAGCTGTTTATTACTAGCTGTCATGGATGTACTGCCGAATGTAAAACTTATTCACACAGTGACAGCACAGTCATAGGCCCAGGCTGCTGGGTGCATGATTTTCACAATGTAGTACAATATCTTACAGTAGATTTTAAAGTCAGTATCAGATTTCAGGAACTCTGGAAAATCTAACTGACCAATCTCAGCCCAGTATTTGGAATACGTTTAATCTGTGAAATTTGGTTGGAAGAAAATGTCTTCTGTGTCTCAGACTAGCTGGAAAAAAAAAGCTTGTCATACTGTTTGGGTTCAAACCAAAATAGCTCAATGAAGGACAATATGATGTTCATTGTTATTTGTCACCAATGTCACGTCCTTCTTGTTTGGCTGGTTTACTGGCAAGTTGCAAATCAGCTGTAAAGGTGTCTACTGTATGTACCGTGTTTACGAAGAAATCTGATTCTTGATTGACCCACATAGACCCAGAATTGTTCCACTATCAGATTACTTGAGCGTATGTAAATGCATTGTTTAAATGTTGCCAAGATCCTATTGTAATTCTTGACTTATTTCTTCAGTTTTTGTTCAGTTTGGAAAATCTTCCAGTTCCCTTAAATGCTGTCATTATTACTTTCCTTTTTATTTGATTGACTCAACATTTCCAGTAAACTGACCTCTTCATGTCTATCACATAATAACTTTTTGTTTATAGATCATCTAGTGAATGAATGTCTGCCTTGCCACCCTAACAAGGTTACAGTGTAGTATTACTCACGTGGAACAGAGCATTGTTCAGGATATCGAGACATACATTCATTTAGTTCAGACAAAGATATAAAATCAGCAGCACTTAAGTTAATGACAACTCTACAAGCACCTGCACTGATTGGTATATATATATACACACACACACACACACACACACACACACACACACACACACACAAAGTGCCTAACAAATAGATTAAAGAACAACCACTGTCACCTGGCAAACACCTAGAGAGAGAGAGAGAGAGAGAGAGAGAGAGAGAGAGAGAGAGAGAGAGAGACTTTTGAAATAAGATGTTGAACAGTATTTCCATCACAGACCTTTTATTCAAGCACTGGCTGTTCCAGACAAGAGCATACTGGCCTGATATGGTATTTGTTATAGCTGCAGAATGAGGAAAGGCAGCTGAGCATATTTTTAGTATTAGTAGAGTTAGATAATGATCAAAGTACACCAGTATTTTCCAGTATTTTCATTATAAAAGCTTAACATGGTATTTTTGAGAAAAGAGTTAAAAACTTTTTAAGGGATTTATTATTTTAGGGATTTAATGGAGGGATGTATTATTGGGTGGAATAATTTGTTTCTTAGTAAGTATACAAGTGTAAATGTTGTGCATTGGCACTTTAAATTGTCCTTGTTATGCAGAAGACATTCCTTCTAGACAAGTTTACCTCTTACATAAGGATTATAGAGGCCCTTTTGTGAGAGAGAGCGATAGAGAGAGAGAGAGAGAGAGAGATATTAGAGATAAGGCCGGTGTCAGATTCCAAATATTCTGATGCATGCCCGAAAAGGTCTGTTTTTGCAACAAATGATTCAAGGTGTTATCTGTAAGTCATTTTTGTTTGTTTGCTTTTGCCACTCATTAATTTGTCTTTTTTTTCTCCTGCAGAAAAAAATGACCTTCCAGCTATTGCTGTCTGTTTTAACAGCTGTGATTGGCTCTCTTCAGTTTGGTTATAACACAGGAGTCATCAACGCACCTCAGAAGGTGAGTTTTGCACACACACATGCGCAGATTTGATTTGATTATGCAGCCCCCCGACAGAGCCAGCTAATTTTAGCATTTAGCTTTACACTCTCTACTAGGACGTTTATGTAGGGTAGCTAGCTTCTCGGAGCTGATATGTGTGTTGGCTCCAGGCTGTCAGGACTGTATGTTCCAGATGTCACAGAAGGTTTATTATGTGCCTGTCAACCTTCTGCAAATCCAGCAAACATAGTTTTATTGATTCTGCAAATCAATACGATTAAGGTAATGCTTGAGTCACTAGGGCGTGTCTTTATGAGCAAATATGGTTCAGTATGGAAATCCTAGTCTATGTATTTACAAGAACCCTATTTTTTTTTAATGCACTTTTTACCTTTTTAATGACAGTGGTCTTACCAATAAAAATGTTCTGTATTTTGCCACTGTTAAATTCAGCTATCGCTTTGTTCCTTTATTTTATAATAAAGAATACATTTTTGTATATATATAAAATTGTATATCTATATGAATATAATGGCAGTAAATGTTTAGTTTGAAGAGAGGATTATAGAATTTCTGTTTGCTTTGGTTCCTCATTGATTTTACTTTAGATTTGTATTAATACAACAATCCGGAGTGCTGTGGGGAGAACATGGACCATGGACTAAATGGTTGACAATAGAGCTAGGGGCCCAGAGTAGTTCCTTATAACAGTATGAGCCAGTTTTTTTTTCCTGGGACATGATTGATGAGTTCCAGATGTGTGTGAGTCTTTACTGAAAGATTTTGCCATTTACCAAAAAGATCACAGTTTGTGTGGAATAAACGTCCATTACACTGTTACCTATTTTGAGGTCTACAACACAGTGTAACTCCAGCTGCTAACTGTGGTATTATTGTAGCCTATGGAGGGTGTTAGGCATTTTGGGAAAAGCAGAGAGAGATGTGGGCAGTCTAACCAAGGATACAAGAAGCTCATTAAAGTGCATATAAGGCCATGCTGGCAGTAATATACTGGAACTAGTGTAAAGCACCAAACACACAAACTCTCTCTCACACAGACACACACACACACACACACACACACACAAGGATTTAGACTTAAAGCATCTAAAAGGGAAGCACTGATTCGTGTTAAATAGTTTAGAGAAAATGGACAGAGATATTTAGCACACAGGAAGACGTTTTGCGGGGTTCTCATTTTTTAAACAATACTCGTACTACATTCAGGTATGCTTGTGGCTTCTCCTTCACCAGGTATGAGAACAGCAGTAAGTGTAAGCTAGTCATAAAAAGCCTGTACAGCTCCTGAGTACACACTGATTCCGATAAGACTGATAAAATTTTAATGGCTCTTTGTCTAAAGAGCTCTTATTTCAACAGATACACTCATGCAATAAGGCAAACATGCATTTACAGTTGTGCAAACGATAACATTCAACACCTTTCCAGCTGCTAGAATGAGTACATACCATACTCAAGGAAATTCGACAGCCAAAATATTTTTATTGTGTTTTAGTTTCAGTAAATATTTAATAGAAATTACAAGCATTTAAGGGGAAAAACACACCACTACTGAGTTTGTGAAATGGAAAAAATAATTACTGTATATACCTGTACAAACTATTAACTGCCTCATGGTACATTGCACACTCAAACACTTCACTCATATTGTATAATCATACTGTAATATGTTACTGTTTATATGGGGGGTGTTCATAGCACATGATGTTAGGTATACAGTATATTTTGCCGATGACATAAACGGGATCATCTTCTGCTCACCGAGTCTCACCGGAGAAACCCGATCTCCTTAAATAATTGCCCTGCCAAGCTCTCAACACTACGGCATAGAACAGTTTCTGTAACACCTCCTTTTGGTTTCCTTATACAAGGCACGCAAATACTCAGTGCTCCACTCCCCTTTTTGTAAATTCTTTACCAATTTCAAAGGAAAGCAAAACTAGCTAAATAAAGAGAGAAAGCACTGGAATAAGCTTGCATTTTTTATGTAAATCTTCTTGTCCTCTGTATTGGCCTTGTTGTCTGCCTGCATAAGTGTTCCATTGAAAAGACAGAAACCTGGGTTCTCGTCTGACAGTTTCCCGAACCAGTCACACGGCAACAAACATCAACAAACAGCCTCTGACACCTAAACACTGGGTAGATTGCTCAACGCCCTCTGCAGGATGAAACAGGATAAAACACTTTATAGTTCTAGAATTGCATATTTGTTGAAACTTGACACAGTCAAATGAAGAGTAATTCCAATGGTCTTGATAAATCCCAGAGATGTTTTTTTTTAGGTTTATTTGAATGTTTTCTTCTTGTTTTGTAGATTATCCAGAGCTTCTACAATGAGACATGGTTTGACCGATATAGTGAGCCCATACCTGAATCCGCCCTAACATCCCTGTGGTCTATCTCAGTGGCCATCTTCTCTGTGGGTGGGATCTTTGGCTCGTTCTCTGTTGGTCTTTTTGTCAACCGCTTTGGAAGGTAAATAAATCCAGCTTTATATACCATGACCTAATAACATTATTTTTTTATAGAAGTCATGAACAGAACTTTCATTTCCATCTTCTTTTTCCTTTTGTTTTCTGCATTTCTACAGGAGAAACTCAATGCTCTTTGTCAACGTGCTAGCCTTCGTCTCAGCAGCACTGATGGGCTTCTCGAAAATGGCAGCCTCGTGGGAGATGCTGATCATTGGCCGCTTTGTGGTCGGGCTTTACTCTGGCCTTTCCACTGGGTTTGTACCCATGTATGTGGGTGAAGTGTCGCCCACGTCCCTCCGAGGAGCCATGGGAACTCTGCATCAGCTGGGCATTGTTATAGGCATCCTTATAGCGCAGGTACGCTTTCACCGAACAATAATCCCAGAAGGTCTATTATACCTATCCATGATCATGACCCTGGACATATTACATGAACATCACAATGTTCATCAGTCCAAATCCACCTTAAACCATGTTAGAATTCTTTTCTTTCCTACTTGGAAAATACAGTAAGCAGAATAAAAAAAAAGATAATGTATGACTTAACTCTAATTGTTTAAAGCATATGACTAAACAAGAACTGTTTTGTTTTTGCTGTTGCAGGTGTTTGGCCTGGATATGATTTTGGGCAACGCTGAACTGTGGCCCTTCCTGCTGAGCTTTACCTTCATCCCAGCATTGCTGCAGTGTGTCATGTTACCCTTCTGCCCCGAGAGTCCTCGCTATCTCCTCATCATCCGCAATGAAGAGAACAAAGCCAAATCAGGTCAGCACACACACACACACACACACACACACACACACACACACACACACACACACACACACACACTCAGTTGTCACCAAATATCAATACTAACTTTTCAACAATGTTTTTAATACATATTTAATCTAATCAGAATGTTACTATCAAATATACACAGTTTTTTTTTGTACACAAACCTACGTATACCATAAAATGTTTTTTAAAAGCAGAATTTGATCCTTTAATCAATGGTTACTCACTCAAGAGAGGAAAACAAATACAGCAAGGGCATTTAAGATTTAAAAGGAAAAGATTATATGCTTAAGGTTTTAAAATCAGGCAAGACATTGTTTTAGTTTTTAAAGCTTTTGATGCAAAAATCAACTCCATTTTATTTTGACATGTCATTCATATATTTGTGTTTTACATGTAGCGTTGAAAAAGCTGCGTGGAACGACGGATGTGAGCGCAGACATGCAGGAGATGAAGGAGGAGAGCAGGCAAATGATGAGGGAGAAGAAGGTGAACATCCTAGAGCTGCTGACTTCGCCACTTTACCGCCAACCTTTGGTCATCGCCGTCGTACTGCAGCTGTCACAGCAACTGTCTGGCATCAACGCTGTAAGCGCACACACACACACACACACACACACAAACACAATACACACCGATCTGATATAATACCCTTCATATATGCTATATTAGTTTATAAACACTGCTTAGCTGATATGTAGCCTACCAAAGCCAACATATTGCATAATGTGTACAAAGTGCTGCTCTGTGGAGTACAATATAGTGGGTGAAAGTAAACACAAAACAATAGTGATTACTGCCCCAGGGTTGCACGGTATCTCTAATTGTACCAGAAAACAGTTAAATACAAACAGCAGCAAACATTGAACTTTGTTTAGTAGTGTTTTTTGTAAATGATGCACATGCTGATATATAGTGTTTATTTGTGCAGGTCTTCTACTTTTCCACGAGCATCTTTGAGACAGCTGGTGTGAAGCAGCCTGTGTACGCCACTATCGGAGCGGGAGTCGTCAACACGGCTTTCACTGTGGTGTCGGTGAGTCATGTGTGAACACAACGGCCATGTGTTATGGCAAACAAATAAAAATTTACATCCAAACACTGTTGTTCAGTGTGGTGCCGTAGGTCGTGGATTAATGAGGTCTTTATGCTGTCGTTTCTGCCCTGCAGCTGTTTCTAGTGGAGAGAGCTGGCCGCAGGTCGCTGCACCTAACAGGGCTGATGGGTATGGCTGTGTCTGCAGTTCTGATGACTATTGCCCAGGCATTGCAGGTACACACATTTTCGTCTGTATTGAACAAAACTACAAGAACCGAATTATGCTTCTCTGTTGAATGTATCAAAACCTGAAATAAACGTCTAGCATTTTTTAATCTGGTTTACCCCCAAAAGTGTAAAAGCAGAAAATTACATTCTGTTCAAACATAACAGACACTTTGAGAGCTTGCCTCTGACTACAAACAGAATTGATTAGTCTTATGTCTGTTTCACTATGGCATGTAGCTTATCCAGCAACTTGATAAAGAATCTTTTTTTAAAGAATATATCAAATGCAGTTTTTTTTTGACATATTATGACATCTGATGGGTTTCCCAGACTGCTCTTTGCTCTTTAATGCCATTTTTATTTCTATTCACTTATAGTAAATCCTGAACAGGCAGGCAGTGTTTACAGGCAGTTGTATATTTATGCTGTTCTCATGTGTATATGTCGATCTCACAGGTCCAGGTCCCGTGGATGTCATACATGAGCATCATTGCTATTTTTGCCTTTGTGGCATTCTTTGAAATTGGACCAGGCCCTATCCCTTGGTTCATCGTAGCTGAGCTGTTCAGTCAAGGCCCCCGACCTTCTGCTTTTGCCGTAGCTGGTTTCTGCAACTGGACAGCCAACTTCATAGTGGGAATGTGCTTTCAGTATGTGGCGGTAAGACATCAGCGTTCTGTTTATTATTTAATGGTTTTTTCGATATATATATTTTAATTATAAACAATATTTAGACTATATTTTTGATTGATCTAGAGTTTGTGGTTATTTTGCCTAATCTCTCTCTCTCTCTCTCTCTCTCTCTCTCTCTCTCTCTCTCTCTCTCTCTCTCTCTCTCTCTTTCTTTCTTTCTTTCTTTCTCACAGAACCTTTGTGGTGCATACGTTTTTATCATCTTTACTGTCCTGTTGCTCATATTCTTCGTCTTCACCTACTTCAAAGTCCCGGAGACAAAAGGCCGAACATTTGATGAGATCTCCGCTGGTTTCCAACATACTGCTCCAGGCATAGAGAAAGCATCACCTGAGGAGATGAACAGCCTGGGTGCAGATTCCGAGCTTTAAACCCCACCTCATTTTATTTCCTCACACTCCTTCACACAACTACTGAGAGAGGAACATGCTGGCTGGAAAATCCATTTCTCTCTCTGCGAAAACCAGACTGTTCTTCCTTTTTTTTGAGCATATGTACATATGTGGCGAGAGGTGGGAATGCTGTATTTAGAGATTTTCAAAATTGTTTTATATATGTACATGAGAAAACATTTAACTTTTTTAACCTTTGTATCTGTTACCTTGTCTCAGACAAAATTATTTTTATATCAATCATTCCTGTTGTCCACCAGCATACCTTTATGGCCTAAAAAAATGCGGCTTTGATCGACATACCGAATTCCACAGAACTAGCTTTAGGATCGGGCCTTTTTTAACCAAAGCGATGTGAAGCTGTTGAGTGAATGTTGTATTAGCTAGGGGCAGGAACATATAGAGGGATACTTTGAATCAGTTGTTGTGTACTGAGGTCCTCATGGTTTCTCCTTTTATAGACTTCCTTTCCCAGTCATTTGTGTAATATCAAACAGAGATCCTATTTATTTTACAAATGATTTTACATATTGTCTGTAAGCATGATTTTAAGAAGGTCCAGGAGAATTATCCTGAGCTCTGTTTACTGTCTCTATTGTCGAGTTTCCTCCTACCCCTAAAATCACCTGGCCCTTATATTTATCTGTGTGGGTGTGTCTGTGTGTGTGCATGTCTGTTTTTGGCTTCGGATGCACCACATCTCCTTAATTAGAGAAACGGTTATATACAAAAGTCTGATGTGTTTTAAAACTATGAATGTATTTACATTTGTATGTGTTCTTTGATTTGCTAACTTCAGAAACAAAAGTTGCACTGACATTGAAAATATTTCTAAATGACTAAAAATGATCCTAATCACAGATTACATGTCTTTTTTTTTTAATTAATTAAAATTCCACATGACTGTATATCATTCATACAGGAGACTGCGCAGGTGAATTGTAATAGTGGGGGCAGTGTCACTGGTAGCTACATCACAACATGCAGTGTGAATGACTGAGAAACATTTAGAAAGTATAAGGTTATATCGTCATTTTGAATATTAGAGCAGTACAGGCAAATAGACACATACAACACCTATACTTGCCAGTAAATCACCATGATGTCTGAAACGAAAATAAGCATGCAGACAGGTTTATAATGCATGGTACATGGTGTAAATTTTACTCTTGATTGTAGATGAGTTGAAGGTTTTCCCGAAGCTCTCTTCATCCCTCACGTCTCGTTTGATCTTATTCACACCAATAATTGTGTTTGTTAGAAAGTGAAAAGTGCTTTGATGAAGGCAGACTGAAATACTGACGTTTTGCACACTATTTTGTCATGATTCTAGGCATTCGGAATATCAAACCTTGCACAGCCAGTTTGAACAACACATGGGTTGGTCAGGGTGTAGGGTTAACTTTGAGGGCTAATCAATACCAGCATTCCAGAAAGTGTATGTGTGGGTGTGTATGTATAGGTGTGTCCTGTTGCACATGTAAAGCACTGTATTACAGCAGAAGATCCGGTTTGCCCCAAACATGTACTTTGTCTATTATGATGTTTTGCAACATCTTTGTATCTGAAAGAACCATTGAATTCAGTATCAAATTGAACACAGGGTGAGCCTTAACGCAATAAGTGGCCAATATTCATAAAAACTGATGTACATAGAAAAAAAACTTTCTGTATTTTAAAACCTGTAGTTTGTCTTTTTTTTTTTTTTTTTTTACAGCTTTTGTTTTTCACTCATTTTAATGCTGTAGTACTGTAAAAACTGTAAATGTATAGTTTTTCCTGGTAAATAGTGTATTTATTAGTTTGACTTATTTATTTAGTTTTCTGATGTGAGCATTTTGTTCAATATCAATAAAATGTTAAAAAAAAATCTTGCAGTCCTGCAGTTAATCTCTCACTTTCTTTATAAACTGTGTTTGATGCTTCAATACATTTATTTTGCTATGTACTGTACAGACAAATGACCTTTTAAGAGATATATAGCCTATCTCTTATTAAAATAGCATTATTACTATCATAAGGCAATTTTTTCATATTGATTGCTACTGAAATCAAAACATTTACTTATGCATATGGTTGGTGGGTGACAAATATAACAAATAAGTAGGCTATGCTAATAACTAGATATCGACTGATAGTGGATTTTACCGATACGAATAGCTAGGTCTGATCGTACTTTTTATAATAGATGCTGGATGAAAAACAAACATAACACTCCATGTAAAATACTACTGAACTTAGAAAGGAACCATGAAAATAAGCAAAAGGAAATAAATATGAATATAATTATTGATATATACTATTATATAAATTATAAATAAATATAATATAGCGCTCTAGTTTTGGGACCCCTGTTCTATAGCCAAACATAATTCATTTAATCATGGGCGTGAATCCCGGGGGGACGGAGGGGACATGTCCCCCCCATCCGAGGATTGTCCCCCCCAAAATTTTTTTTTAAAAATATCGCACTCTCTATTGTAAAAAATATATGTATGTATACGTAAGTAATTGTGTAACAAACGCAAAAAATGCATTTAGAAACAGTTCCCCCCCTCCCCTTCCTCACAGTGGTTTGACCCACTGCCTGTGTTCCTAGGTCATCTCACCTGCTCTACACACACGAGTCCGGTGTGTGTCTTCGGCTTAATAAATGTTCAACTCCATTAACTAGGGGATTTTATTCACTATAAATAAAGAGATTCTCTTTAATGTAGTTGATGGAGACTCAATCATAAATGAGTTGCGGCAAAAATGCTGATTACCGATGTAATTTTCCATGAATCTGCTATATTAGTGATTAAAATATGACTTATCTAGTGAACGTTAGCTTGTGTACAATAGCTTGTAGCATAGTGCACTGACACTAACACACCAAAGCCGTTTCACATGCAGTGTTTTATTTGGGACGACTTGGTATAATGTTAATTTAACATTAACACACAATTAGCATATTGTTTATCTGTGCATTTACTAAATGATCACTGTGCTGCTTCCGAACTGACCACACTGTATTTTTTTCTATAATCAATTTCTATTCTGTTCTTAGGTGTCTTAATTAATTTTAAATAAAATTGTAAACCTTTTTTTAATTCCTTGTTTTTATTGTTGTTATTATTTTTTTAAGATAGTTTTACTTTCTTTATGTATTTACCATTGTAATTCAAATGTGCTACAGTATAAATAAACTTGCCTTGCAGTGTCATAGACTAGATAACATAAGATCATTTTTCAGTGCACCTAAACCATATCTTTATAAGTACAATTTGACTGTATTATTTGTGTCCCCTTCAAAAATTGCTCATGAGAAATTTAATATTTATTGTCCACCCCTACTGTTAAATGAAATTTACGCCCATGCATTATATATACAGACATCTCTGCACACACTTGCAAATAATTATAACTTTATTTTTAACTTCATTCTGTTTGATGTAATATTTAATATTGCTGTAGTTTGCCTAAAGCCTCGCTATCATTGTACAAACTGTCATTGACATCTGTACATATGGCAAATAAAACTTCAAACTTCAAACTTGAACACACTGAGCACGCCTGCAGTTCTTCTGCCTGCAGTTTTTCACTCCATCCACTTGGGGGCAGTTTTACTTCGATTATCTCTTCAGAGCTTTCAAACATATGCTCTTTTGGGCTTTTCGAAGGTGATAATGTAGTGTATACTGGGCTTAACGTTCATGTAGGTATACAGTAGACCAATCCATTATACAACAACTCATTGAACATTTTGTAAGGTACAACTTTGCCAGTGTCACCACATTTAACTGTAAAGGACCTCCACTGGCCTGGTGTTATATACGGGGTAGATTTTTCCCAGCACAGGAGCATGTAGAGTTTAGGTTGTGTGACAAACTAATCAGGTAGGTACATGTTATTGGTACGTGGGTTGACAATACTGAACATATATATTTTTTTACATTTATAAGTAATAAAAAGCTACAACACCACAGTTTATTTTTCTGGTAAATCAACAGTGATTCAAACTAGCAGCACACACTGACATGTAAATGTCACTGTGATGCACCTGTTAACGAATAGTCCCTTTTTATTGGTAGAAAGTGCAGAAGCGGCCTGAAAATTTTGAACAGAGCCACAGAGAGGCTACAGGCTACCTTTAAATTGAGATACATTCACTATATGGGCAAAGGTATTGGAACACTTGACTTTTCCAGCCAAATACACCAGCCAGGCATAACATTATCACATTATAAAATTATGACCGGTGAAGTAAATAACACTGATTATCTCTTTATCATGGCACCTGTCAGTAGGTAAGATATATAAGGCAGCAATTGAACATTGTGTCCTCAAAGTTGACGTGTCTTCTTCTTATTATTTCGTCTGCTCCCATTGGGGGAGCCACAGCAGATCATCTGTCTCCATACTACTCTGTAACCACATCCATAACCACATCCATAAACCTTCTTCTTGGTCTTCCTCTTTTCCTCCTTCCTGGTGGCTCCATCCTCCGCATTCTCCTACCGATATACCACATGTCCCTTTTCTGCACATGTCCAAACCATCTCAATCGCGCCTCTCTCACTTTGTCCATAAAACGTCCTACATGCGCTGTCCCTCTAATAAAATAATTTCTAATCCTGTCCATCCTCATCACTCCTAACGAAAACCTCAACATCTTCAGCTCTGCTACCTCCAGCTCCACCTTCTGTCTTTTACTCAATGCCACTGTCTCTAAACCATACAACATCACAGGTCTCACCACAGTCCTATAAACTTTCCTTTCACTCTTACAGATACCCTTCTATCACAAATCACTCCTGCCACTCTTCTCCACCCACTTCACCCTGCCTGCACTCTTTTCTTCACTTCTCTAACATAATCTTCATCATTTCATACTGTTGACCCCAGGTACCTGAACTCCTCCACCTTCTCCACCTCTTCTCCCTGCAACCGCACCACTCCACTGCCCTCCCTCTCATTCACACACATGTACTCTGTCTTACTCCTACTGACTTTCATTTCCCTTCTCTCCAGCACGTACCTCCACCTCTCCAGGCTCTTCTCAACCTGCTCCCTACTCCCACCACAAATCACAATATCATCCACAAACATCATAGTCCACTGAGACTCCTGTCTGACCTCATCCGTCAACCTGTCCATCACCACTGCAAACAAGAAAAGGCTCATCCCAATCTCCACCTTGAACCAGTCTGTTGTTCCTACTGCACACTTCACTGCTGTCACTCTGTCCTCATACATGTCCTGCACCACCCTCACATACTTCTCTGACACACCTTACTTTCTCATACAATACCACAATTCCTCTTTCAATGCTTTCTCTAAATCCACAAACACACAATGCAACTCCTTCTGACCTTCTCTATACTTCTCCAGCATCATTCAAAGCACTCAAAGTTAATGTGTAAGAGGCACTAAAAAGGGGCAAGTGTAAGGATTTGAGCGAGTTTGACAAGGGCATCTACAAATGGTGGTATACCGGGCCCGGGTTCAAACCCAGGTCAGGGAACCAACCCCAGCCATTAGGGTTGCACAAGCCTTAGTGCCGGTCCCAAGCCCGGATAAATGGGGAGGGTTGCGTTAGGAAGGACATCGAGCGTAAAAACATGTGCCAAATCAAACAAGAGGATGGTCTGCTGTGGCGACCCCTAATGGGAGAAGCCAAAAGAAAGTTTTTTATCTACAAAACTGCAGCTCTTGTGGGGTGTTACCCGGTCTGCACTGGTTATTATCTGTCAAAAGTGGTTTAAGGTAAGAATAGTGGTGAACCAGCAACAGGGTCATGGTTGGCTAAGGCTCATTGATGCAAGGCTGGTACGTGTGGTTCGATCCAACAGACGAGCTCCAGTGGCTCACATTACTAAAGAAGTTAAGCAAATGGTCATAATGTTATGCCTGATTGGTCTATGGTTCTTCAGCAAACTGTTGGCGGCAGACAAAGTTGTTCCGACATGACAATGGATCTGTGCACAAAGCTAGTTCCATGAAGATATGCTTTACATGAGTTGAACTAAAATATTTCATCTGCTATAGAGCTGTGACCTCAACCCTACTAAACATCTTTTAGATGAATTGAAATGCTGATTGCATCTCAAGCCTTCTCACTCTACATCAATACTTAACTTTACTAATGCCCTTATGGATGACTGAGCACTGATTTCCACAACCTACTCCAAAATCTACAAATCCACAAACTTTTGTCTTTACAGTGTATAAGGGAGATAGCAAAAAAAGCTGAAGAGAAGTATGGACATTTCATAAAGTTTGAGGTAAGGTTGTATTCAAAACCATAGATTTGAGTTCCAAAACTGAGGCGAAACTGAGTCTTTCAAGGTTGAGTTTGAGGCCAAATCAATATCAAGTCTAAATAAAAGTGCCAAAGTAAAACCCATTTCATTCCATACCTTTACTTCAACTATCCTTCATTCATGCATTTTTATGATATTGCAATGATTAGGCTGTTTTTTTTTTTGCTGTGTTATTTTTTGAAGAAGGAAGTACGTTCCAAAACCCCCTGTGATAAACGAAAAACGATAAACAGACGCCACCCCAAAAATGCTATTTTGAATATACAGTACTGTACTGTATTAACATTTTACTTAATTTTACAATTGATAATTATTTTTTTTATAAATGTTATTATTTAAACATAAAACTTAAAACAATTCCCTAAAAGTCTATTATGCTATCCGTGAGAGACCGGCAAAATTAGCTAAACAAATTAGTTATGTGGCAAATGCAATTCTGCAATAATCCAAGGCCCCGGGATATGAATCGTGATAAAGCGGGGGATTACTACTTCTTGCCCAAGTTTGTGCATTAAAAAAACACAAACATTATTTCTAACAGACACCAAATTTCTATTTTGTGGAAGCAATGACCAAATTCAAGAATACATGGCAATAACTTAATTTACAAGTTCATTTCAGTGCTAAAGAAAACACTCAAGACCAGATTTAAGACCAACACTTCACATGTCATACATCTCTAGGTGTAGGGGTGTTGTACTTAATAACCTGCCAAAAAGTGTAGCTTGTAATACGAGGGAGTGAAATGTTATGTTTGTTTCATTAGTATGAGCCACAGTCTAGTCAAGCAGAGATACATAATTCCAAAACCATTAACTGATTCAGTCAAGTCAGCACAGCTGTCCTCTGAAGATTGGCTGCAGGTATTCTTAATTTTATTTCAAATCTTGTGAACAGCTCTGAGGAAATCACTGGGCTCCAGCCTCCATCCCTGGAAAAGATTTACTACTCATGCTCGCGTTTGAATAGAGCCGCTAACATCTGGTAAGACCCAACTTACCCCTCCCATCCTGTGTTTGCACTCCTGCCATCCAACAGGCATAACACAACCATTTATCACTCTGCTGGATATATCTTTCTCTGATCCAGCTCTGAAAAGTTTGCATCAGACATATTTCATACACTTTCGCACTTGCTGCACTATACACTCTTGTCATCTGCACTAAATGACCTTTCGATTGCGAAATTAATGACTCGGTTAATTAGCATGTTGGAACTCGCCATTATTATCAACTATGGTACTGCACCACTGTGTTTTCACCAGTCCATGACCTTGTTTATAAGCTGCCATACCATTCTGAAACCAGCCAACATGTTATTGCATAGAGCTTAATTTGTCTTTTTCATTTTATGCATTTTTAGACTTATACATTTGTAGACTATATACATACAGGTAGACCTTAACTTAAGACGTGGATAGGGAGGTGGTAAGCCCATCAGGTCGAGAAGAGTGACTACTCAATGATGCATATATATATATATATACATTTATGTGTGTGTGTATGTGTGTGTGTGTGTGTGTGTGTGTGTGTGTGTGTGTGTGTGTGTGTGTGTATGGAAAGTAAACCACAACCTCGAGCATCTGTCAGTCCGAGGTGGTAATCTGAATATTGATCTTTATCCGAGGTAACTAAAAATTAGCTCAGTCAAGCGTTAGGGAATGCAGCAGCTCATTACCCTCACTAGCACCATGTACATCTCCCAGATTACCCGTGTCTGGAATACAGTATTAACCCATTAATTTTTTAGCAATAAAAAATTCTAATCAATACCCATGTGATGTTCCTCCTTTAAAGGGGAGTTTGTAATGTAGCAAAACATTGTGAATAGAAAAAGATTAAGAAGACCACACATAAAGATAATTACACAACAGCAAAAAATAACATCTAGTATAAGTTGTGTACTCTCTTATATTTTGTTTCTTGCATAACAGGTGTTTGCAGGAGGTGGACAGTTGGTAATTGTTCGTATTAATTTGTGTTCAGCAATTACTAAAAAAGGTTCACTATCAAAAACACCTTGTCCCTACTTTGTTAGAGAGACAGAATGAGAAATAAAATGCCCCACCAGCTCTGATGCTGTCTGGAAGAGATATTTAAAGCCTCCCGATCTCTTTCCGGAAATAATGGAGGGCAGCTTAGAAATGCACCGAAGAATAGATCCGAATGTGATCTATTTTTGAGTTGAAATATTCCAATTTAGTGGGCAAAAGAAATGGATGCTCTAATTATTTATTCAGGATAATGAGAATCAGGATTGTTCTGCATTTTTCATTTGTGAGTGATTTTCATCATTTATAGAAGGAGAAAAATAAGTATCCTTAAATAAAAACATGTTCTCAACAATGTATTGCATTCATTGTCTTCATGTTTTAAATGATTTTAATTTGGAAAACATTAGTATATAATTTTATGTAAATATTTTCCTTCACTTCATTTTTGTCAGGGTGGATCTGAAGAATCCGAAGAAGAATCTCTGGCAGTCAGAATGGGACAACAGGCCATAATAAGGAACCATGCACACACACACACACACACACACACACACACACACACACACACACACACACACACACACACTTAGGGTGGACTTAGCACCTAATGCCATGTATGAAACTACAGATAGTCAATTTCCCAAGTAATGCCAGATCGGAATTGAACCTGCAGCATTGTAGCTGTAGCTGTACCACCAGGCTGCTTATTCATGCTTTAGTGAAGCGGAAATGACAAAGAGTCTATAATACATGCAGAGGAAATCAGCTTTTCTTCCACAATATGTGACTGTCACTTAAAATGTGTGTATTTACTGGAAAGCCTGATGTATTAGTTTGTATGTATGTATGTGTGGGGGTAGGTGTAAGCCTGGGGGGAGGCAGGTGTCTCAGATGATGATCTGCCTTCATAGAGAGTTTTGAGCTATGTATAGGGTAGCAGAGTGATATACTGTAGCAGAGTGATATATTGTATTTTCTGTATTATAATGAATCTGTGGGTGACACCCACAAAGCAGAACCTTGAGATGCAGGACATAATCAAGATCACACATCTTCCAAAGGAGAATTTTATATAAATATAAAAACATATGTTATTATTTTAATAGTATATCTGAGATTAAAAAACATGCTTTCTTCTAATGTCAAAATGGTCTTGCTCATCAATTGTATTTGAACTAATTCTTTTGGCCAAGTATCTGTGATGACTTATCTGCCATTTCAGAAATAAATTTCCAGATTAGGTTTGATTTATAATCATCAATATATATATATATATATATATATATATATATATATATATATATATATATATATATATATATATATATATATATATATCAGTTGTCTTTATAAATCCAAAGAAGTGAACAGATCGGCATCCTGAAAAGCCAAAGTCTTGAGTTTTTCTTCACCTAAGTTTGCTTCATTGTGCTTCAGCAATCCTTTGTCAAACGTACCACTGGTTCTGGGTGAAACAAAAATGGATTTTAAGATTCCTGCTGTACTAATTATCCAGATGATTTCCTCGAAGACACCACATGCCAAATGCTCAGCAAACAAATAAACGTAATGTAGAGAACTTACACGCATCATAGGATAAGAGGGAGAAAGCCAAGGAATTAACAATAGGTCCAGGTTTATAGCAGCACCAGCACATACAATAATGGTTCAAGGGTTAAAAGAAAAAGATTTGGAGAAAGGAAACAAGAAGGGTAAAATTGTGACTGAAATAGTGAGAACAAGAGAGGGAGCGATCCATTCTTGGTCTCTCTCTGAGGTAGAATTTAGTTCAGGAATTACGGTGTTTTATTTCCTCCAGCTTTATCTATATCATATTTATATCATCATGTTTGCGAAAAAGCCATTTTTGTGTAACACATCATGTTATGGTGGCACAATGGTGAAGTGTGTTCACATGTTCTCCCTGTGCCCAAGTGGATTTCCTCTCGGTTCTCCCATTTCCTTCTGTCACCAAAAAACATGGATAAGCTAAACTGCCTCTAGGCATAAATGTGTGTTTGTTTGTGTGTGTGTGTGTGTGTGTGTGTGTGTGTGTGTGTGTGTGTGTGTGTGTATGTGTGTGTGTGTGTGTGTGCATGGTGCACTCCAATAATGTGTTTTTGCTTCATGGTCAGTGTTCCGATGTAAGAGTTACTGTGGCCTGACCAGAATAAAGAGGTAACTGGAGATAAATGAAAAGTCTTCATGTTCTGAAACTTGAGCAGTAATGTAATAGCCCTGACTGTGATATATCAGGGTCCAAGCATTGCCATGGTAACTTAGGTGCGATCACAACGTATGTGTCTGATTCTCTGATTCAACTGTCCATCTGTTAAAGCGTGCACAAAAACACACACACATGTACACACACATATGGGGGGCCGTACTGAACAGTATTACATCTGTACATTGAATTTTAAATGAAACACCAAGCTATAAAGATTGTACTTTCACAAAGAAAGAAAATTTTGGTACTTATCTACTACAACAATAAGCCCAGATTTACAAATCTTTTTGATTATACACTAATTATAGAATGAGATGTGTAAGTAATCAGAATAAAACACAGAATTAAATTTTCTCTACAGCCTGTAAAGAGTGAGTGCTGCTCTTGAGTCAATTAAACAAAACTCAATTGATTGTGAGAGTCCACTAGTAAAAGCCTGAAACTCTACTCTCCAGTGAAATGGAGGCCTTAAAGATTAGTTTCATGTGTGTACATGCACACGCAATTGCATTCAGCATGTATGTGCATTCATGCATGTGTATGAATGTGTCAAGTTTCAGCATGCCAGTATTATTCCAGTGTGTGTGTTTGTGTGTGTGTGTGTGTGTGTGTGTGTGTGTGTGTGTAGAGCCTTAAATTCACTGTTGTTTCTCATAACTAGTATACATATACATAATAACATTTCAGTAGTGTATACATTTACAGTATATGCTCTATTTGCTGAAAAGTAAATATATTGTAGTAAAAAAAATTGCATAAAATAAACCAGCAGTGAGGTGGTGAGATACAACCAAATGCAAAGCTGATTTTTTTTTTTTTATGTTTATTTATTTATATTTATCTGTGGTTTGTTGTCACTTACATAGTAAGTAAGTAGTGAAAAAATTAGCGAAATTACATTTTATATATACAGTATAATGTAATTTCACTAATTTTAACAAAAAGCAAAAAAGCATTATAACATTATGACCGGTGAAGTAAATAGCATTGATTATCTCTAAAACTGCAGCTGTTGTGGTGTGTTTCCTGGTCTGCAGTGCTAAGTATTTATCAAAAGTGGTTCAAGGAGGGAACAGTGGTGAACCAACGACAGGGTCATGTGTAGCCAAGATTTATTGATGCACGTGGGGAGCATAGGCTAGCCAATATGGTCCGATCCAACTGACAAATTACTGTATCTCACATTACTAAAGAAGTTAATGCTGTTAATGCGCGATGGGTCAGAACTGTTTTGACAGCAAAAGGGGGACCAACACAATATTAGGCAGGTGGTCATAATGTTATGCCTGATTGGTGGCTAAAAAGTTATACCTGTCTGGTGTCCATTGGCTTTAAACACGTTTGTGGAAATATGTGTCCAGTGCTCCAGTGCCCAGTGGCACACCCATTAAGCTTCTCCTGGTCGGGGGTCTTCAAAGAGGAGGATAGAATCCCTGGAGCACAACTGGTTGCGGAATGATCAAGGGCATCTTGGAAACATACCCCAACCTGGGGTAGAGGAAGGCACTAGCCATGCCTGGGGTAAACTCTAGTAAGGAGGGGCTCACGAAAAGGGCGTGAAGGTCCCCAACCCTGCAGAAGATGGCCAGTAGAAAAGCAGTCTTGACTCTCAAAAATCTCAAGGGCACTTCAGACTGGGGCTTGAATAGAGGCTTAATCAAGGCCTCTAGAACAATGGCCAGGTTTCATACAGGCACTATGGGTCACACCTTAGGGGTGCAAAGGAAATGTTTTTTTCCAAAGCGACTGCTCAACAAGCGGAGCATGATAAGCCCCAGCACTGGGCCAACCAGGCAGTTATCTGGGTCTAAGTGGTGACATATGCACCATGTAGTGCACAGGCACCACTTTGCAGCATACAATCCCCTCGTGGAGGTAGCTTTGGATTAGAGAATAGTCTTTACAACCTCAGCCGAGAGACCAGTGGCTAAGTGTTGTGCCCCTTCAGGGACCATAGCCTCCACAGGGGTAAAACAAAGCACCCCCTGCCTGCGAGAAAAGGTCCCTCATGGGAGGAATCTCCCAGAAAGGGTGTTCGAGAAGGTTTACCAGGTCAGCGAACCATGGCCGGCCTGGCCAGCATAGGGCTACCAGTAGGAGACGGATTCCATCCCGGCAAATTTTCTCCAGAACTCCCCGGAGCAGTGGTACATGGGGAAAAGCATACATGCGGAGCTTTGGCCGTACCATGGGAGGGGCTGGGTGAGTAAGGAAGAACCAGACGGTCCACTTGTGCTCTGTAAAATCTTATCCATATTAGCTTCACCACTTTCAGATGGACCCTCCATTCCCTGGGCCTCGGAAAGGGTGTCTGCTCCTTGATTCAACTGCCTCGGGATGTATGATGTATAGTGCTCTCAGTGACATCAGCTTCCCTTGGGCCCACACGATGATTGTAGCAGCTTGTAAAGGAGACGAGAGGGCAGACCCCCCTAGTGGTTGATGTAGGAGACCACCAATGTTTTGTCCCCAGCACATTATGGTCCCTTTGGTCTGAGAGGAAATGCTTTAAATGCTAGAAGCATGGCCAATATCTCCAGGCAGTTGACGTGCCACAAAAGATGAGCCCCTTTCATAGACCTTGGCCACTCATGACCACTCATGAGTTTCTACTTCTTGTTCCATAACCAGAGACTGCTTGGGCCCCACCAGAGTGGGACACACCCTTTTGAACTGGGATGGACGAGACCCGAAATTAATCATTTAGCCTTTCTCTACAGTGCTCACTGCTACTGTTTCTAGGCCTCCTGGAATTCCTAGATGACCGTATTCACGACATCGCCGAACAGGCCAATCGGCAGCACAGGGGCATCCAGCAGATCTATATGACCCACTGAGACACGCCTGGCAGGCGTTCCAGGCTGCCAGATAATCTTTTAAGGAAATCAATCTCTCAAGACTGACCTATGGTGTGCCTAGATCCAGGATGCCCTGGCTCAGCTTTAGGAACTACCTGATAGGCTGGAGGTGGCTGTGCCCTGAAGCATTACGTGTGGCAGGGTTAACAAGCCAAACTCAGGATCTCTTGGCCGAAGCCCTCATATTAAGGATAACGGTCCTCAGATCTGTGAGTCCCTCGGGCCTCAGCCTGGAGTGCCTCCCAGGGTCCCACACACCGAGCAGCCCCATGAGAGTGTTGAGGGAGGAACTGCTGGAATACCACTGCCTGTTTCTAGGCCTCCTGGAATTGCTCAACGACCGTATTCACAACATCACAACAGGAGAGTCGGCAGCACAGGGACGTCCAGCAGAAAAGCTTTATCCCTGTCAGACAAATCTGAAAGTGTGTGCCAAAGATGTATCTGTGTAGAGACCAGGGCAGACATAGACCGGCCAATGGCTCTAGCAGTCTCTTTTTTGTGGCCCTGAAAGCCAGGTCTGTTGTAACCCTGTCACTGCCTGTAGGCATTCCCTCATCGAGCTCTCGCAGCAGATCAGCCTGATAAGCATGTAACACAGCCATGGTGTGCAGGCAGGCGGTGACCTGACCTGCCGCCATATAAGCCTTGCTCACCAAAGCCGAGGTAGTCCTCAGAGGCTTGGTGGACAGGACCGGGACCTTAAGGATTATTCCAAGACCTGGTCACCTCAGTTTGCAGGTCTGGAAAAAAAGGCAAACCCTGACATGGAGGTAGTGAAATGCTCATCCAGCTTACTTAGGGGACGTTGTTTCTGCATATCGACTGTCCAGCTTGGCTACAGCACAAGTCACTACCTCCAACAGTTCCTTAAAATGGACTGGCTGTGGGGACATATCCTGCACGGGATTGCTGATGTCTCTTCCTTGGAGGAAGAGAGGTGGAGTGCAGCACTCTTTGCACAGGGGGAAGGAACCTCCAAAAGGCGTGCTTCCGAACCTTTGGAGAGAGCGCTGGAACTAGCCCGATGACATCAGTCTCGAAGAGCAAGGGGGCCCTCCTCGAACAGTGCCATATGGAAGCGAAGCGTCCGCATGGGTATGCAGCAGCAATGAGAGCAGCCGGCTCCCTTGAGAGCTGACTGAGCATGCTCTGCTCCCAAGCAAGCGACACACAAACTGTGGCAAGGAGGCCGGATGCACAGCTGGAAAGATTGCTTGCTGTCCATTCTTATAAAAAATTTTATTTTATACCGCACCTAACCTTTTTCCTAAGAACAGACACACACAGCGCTTCCTGAACAAACAGAAGCTAGCACCGTCTCACCGCATGTGTCCTTATAGCTTTCAGGTCGGGACATCAGAGTGTGGTAATGCAAAAGAGTTCCCATATCTTTTTTGACGCAGCTTTAGTTCCCGAAAGGGAACTTCCGGTGTCTGCATAGGGATTCTATGATGTTCAAAGTCAGCATTTCCCTGTTTTTGATTATTGACATGCTGAAAGGTGAAACTTTGCCTCAGTCTGGAAATGTGTGTACTCTAGAAAATGTTTTCTAAATTATACCACTCTGTATATGGCTGCATTCATCCTTCTCACAACTGTGACCACTCTACCAATCTCTGCCATGGAGAAGCGACCACCCTATCATTGTAGCTAGTTAATAAGCATTAGCTGGCTCTCTTCATACACTCAGAGATCTTTAATTACCATCGGCCTTTCTGTGTGTCCCTCTGCCATAAAGGTCTGATTGATGGAGTATTTTTCAGATGTGGTAATTTTCCTTTAGAGAAAGCCACCTCCATGGCCAAGGCACTTTTAGTCTATTTACTGTGGTCGGTCAGATAGTCAGAAGAAGGATAATTCCTAGTGAAGCTCACTATGCTCATGGGAAGATTTACAAATTAAAAAATATATGTGCATAGGGCAACAAAATTTGACTTTGGAAGTGTACATATAGTTCTTTGCATTACGTAGCTTGAACTGACATGAACTTTTCCCAGGCAAAGTGGACTTCAAGTGGACTTCTGTCAAATTACCTACTGTAGATCTGAACAACCAATTTCTGCATAATTTCCAATGTGTCATTAGACTGTAGGTTCTATAAATACATATTCTTGTTTGTAGGACACAATGTTCTATGAGTGGCTTCAGCTCAGAAAATATGTGACTCATTTTGGCATCATCATTCTGTTGGTGTGCACTTCTTTTCTCTTTCCCTCTTTATCTGTCTCTCTCCTTCACACTTATTCTTTCTCTGTCTTCCTGCAATAAGGGCTTTTGGAAAATCAGACCATGATGAGTTTTTAAGCACCACTCTCTTGTACCTGAGCTAAAGTTTTGGGGCCATTAATTCCACCAGAGCCTTTTCACTGGCTTGATTAGCTCAATTTAAAACCTGAGTGGCTTTTACAGTATGCTCTTGCAATGCATTCTGGTCCATGACACATTTAAGGTGTGGCAGGATGCAGGCTAACTTTCAGTTACTTGTGCGTTACAAATTCTATGTGTATGTCAGCGAACAAAATTGGTGAACCCAGCACTCTGTCAACAAGCAATCTATGACAACCAATAAGGCACAATAATTAACTTTTAATTTATTAATTCATGTCACCAGGTGTGTGTGTATAATTCAGTGTAAACCTTTACTCAAGTAACTCAATCACATCATCTTTTAATTTATTTGGGTCAGTTAATATGCAGTGTTTCAACATCCTACCCAGCACAGCACTTGATCTGCTATATGAGGACCACTTACAAATAACAGCAGATTGTTGAATACTGAAATTACAAAAGCCACCCACTGTTGTCCTACTATTAATTCCTAAGTCCCACTTAAAATCTTTATGTAAAACATAACCATACTACACATAAAAAGACTAATTAAAGGAATTATTAATAAACTATATGTCTGAGTATTATTTCTCGGTAATGCTTTGTTGTCCTGGTGTGTGTGTAAAATGTCCAGTGGTGGCTCATCCATTGGGACAGGTTGGGCCCCAACAAATATATCAGACATTCAATTATCATTCACAACTCCATCTTCTTAAAATTCTTCTGAAATACCAATAACCTCTTTTGAACAACTGTTCTGTATGTACAGTAGAGACATACTACATATCACACATATAAAGCATAACCAGGTGTGGTTTATGACCAGTATTTCAACTTTTCATGTTTGAGAAAGCAGGATTTCACCAAATTGAACAGGTTATTCTAACCAAGGTCACATCTTCACTTCTAAGGTTACATTAGTACAGGCACAAATGTTGAAAGATCATTCTATTACCTATTACATGCAAAGCCCAGTATTAAAAATATTTCTGTCTCTCTCTCTCTCTCTCTCTCTCTCTCTCTCTCTCTCTCTCTCTCTCTCTCTCTCTCTCTCTCTCTATATTTTGACATTTGGTTTGAACACTTTCTGGAACCTGTGACAAAGAATCTTTAGAATCAATCAAAGATTTTAAATCTGAAATCTGACACAACACAAAATCCTAGACATTTGCATGTCCTTCTAGTTATCTTTGCTCAGATTAATCACAGCCTTGGCCATTTAATCAGCAGAACATTATGCATTCTGTCACATGGCAGTATCAAATGTGTACTCTGCAAGGTGCAGTATCACAGCAAAAATATACTTTTTCACTAGTCATGTCAGTTTATTAAATTGTTATTATCAGTTAATAAGATGGTGGGATCTGGTGTGTGGGAAGACGTAAAAGAAAGAACTAGTTGGAACAAACATAAACACATTAAGTAATCATGCACAAAACAGAAGAGATGGCTCCATGGTTTCAAAATGGGAAGCCACTATCAACCAATGTGAGTGTATTTTTCAGCTAATTAGCTACAGACAAAAATTATTTTGCACATAATACTGATCATCCAGTGATAGGTGACACAAACAGACTGCTCTTAGACTGTGGGTAGCCCAGGAAGTGACAGCGTTCCAGAGAGAAAACAGATATTCTCACACAACCACAGAGATTGATTATGCTGCTCAATACAGGCCTCTCTCGAAGGCAGGATCAAATATTAATGAAACAACAACAGCAGCAACCAGAAAGCCATAAAAAATGTGTATAGGATCTAATAAGTAGTTATAGCGCTAAAAATGGATACTTATAAACATTACCATTTTCAGATATCACGAGTGATATGTGTTAATTCCATTATTTGAATAATACCATTTAAACTGCAATTTGTCATCACTGGATATAACTAATGCATTGCAATTGACATATACACAAGATAATTTACAGTATGAACCACTTTAGAAAATATAACACCCTAATAGTTAAATTCAGCTTATATTATTCCTGATGTTTTAAAGGCCTTCAAACCAAAGTTATGTATGGTTTTAAGTAGAGGCATTTTGGAACATTCCAAATGAATAGCATGTTTTTAAGCCATTTGCATTTATTAAGTATAATTGGTAATAAATTTGTTTAAATTAATTGGTTGTTTGATTGGTTGGGTAAATGAATAAAGGAACAAACAGAGAAATAAATGAATGAACTAAAAAATGAATAAATGAATAAATACATAGGCAAATGATTAGATAGATAGGCGAAAAACTAGTTGAAAGAATCAATATATGTATGAACGAATTAATATTGGTTAAATGAGTGAATGAATGAATCATGTGAATGAATGAAACTGTGATGTGATGTACATAGAAGCTTGGAGTGTGTGCTGCTTCAGGTTCTGATGTACTGTAGAAGCCTGGAGTGTGTGCTGCTTCAGATTTCAATGTACTGTAGAAGACTGGAGTGTGTGCTGCTTCACAGTCTGATGTACTGTAGAAGCCTGGAGTGTGTGCTGCTTTAGATTCCAATGTACTGTAGAAGAGTGGAGTGTTTCCTGCTTCAGATTCTGATATACTGTAGAAGACTGGAGTGTGTGCTGCTTCAGGCTGTGATGTACTGTAGAAGACTGGAGTGTGTGCTGCTTCAGGTTGTGATATTCTGTAGAAGACTGAAGTGTGTGCTGCTTCAGGCTGTGATGTACTGTAGAAGACTGGAGTGTGTGCTGCTTCAGGCTGTGATATACTGTAGAAGACTGGAGTGTGTGCTGCTTCAGGCTGTGATCTGCTCTGACAGTATAATCACCAGCAGCTTTTGGCGCGGCGCGTGAGCGTAACTGGCCCTGTGCGCGGGAAGCGCGTGACTGGACTGCGCCTATTGGAGCGGGGAGAGGAGGCTGAGCCACGCTCCGAGTACAATAAGCACATCCCGGTGCTCAGCACACTCACAGTCTTCTGCACGGCGAGGCAACATTATTCGCTTTTATCCCAGTCGTCTTTCGCTTATATAACACTTTGTTTTGGACATAATTATCTCGAAAACGTTTATGGAAAACCGATAGGAAAAAGGTCTGGAAGAGAAGAGCACCTGTCCGGTTCTCTGTTTTACTGTCTCTATCTCTTCCACACAATCCCCGCTAAGCGTTTTCACACACTGAGGTAAGAAATACTTTTTTCTTCCACCTTTTCGTACAGTATAGTAGATACATTTAGGGAAAAAAGCACCAAAGTGTACCTTTTATTGTCTGGTGTGGTGGTGCCGTTTATCTTTTATATGCCTTTCACTTGGAAATGTGAATATCTTCTAATGTACCTTCAGAAAATGCTTTAAGATTTAAGCTACATCTTAACCCAATTGGATCCAGCTGGTTTAAAGCTTTGAAATGTATACTATATTTACATTCCTTGGTTTAAAAAAGACACAAACAGTACAGCCTTTTGTGTAAGAGTATAGTCCTGTGGTCAGTGTTGAAAGGACAATGAGGAAGGCTCTCAGTAACAGTCAGGACAGGATCAGTGGAGTTATGTGGAGATTGCTGACAGGTTTGTCTGGAAGTGTGCTTGGCTTGTATAAGTATTTCTTTCTTTTCACTCAAGCCATGAGCCTTGTTTTATTTATTATGCTTGAGAATGCTTCGAGACAGCTCATGAGCTTTCTTACTTTCATGTTTTAGTAATGAACAAACTAGCTTAGTATGCAATGCCATCATTCAGCAATGTAAGCTTTTGAGCAGCTATTAAGTCTGTGATCTGCTCTGGATATCGGGTTTATTCTAAATAGTTTCATGAAAAGACACTTACAAGTGCTTCGTGTTTAATTTGGATTCTCATATCATTTTTCAATACTGTTAGTGTTGTACTTTGGGCGGCTTGTTTGAGGGAAAGTGTACAGTAAAAGGCATTAAATGTGTTTATAGCGAAATGTACATTATGCATGTAGTGATTCTTGTGCTGTTTTGTTGGCTTTTGCTGTATTTTATTATTTTTTGATCAGTCACGCTGATACACACACTACACCGATCAGGCATAACATTATGACATTATACCATGATGACTGGTGATGTGAATTACAGTGAGTATCTCTTCATCATGACACCTGCTAGTGGGTGGGATATATTAGGCAGCAAGTGAACATTTTGTCTTCATGTTGATGTTTTAGAAGGAAGAAAAATGGGCAAGAGTAAGGATTTAAGCGAGTTTGACGCGGCCAAATTGTGATGGCACGTGGGGATTGAAAGCTGTGAGCTTCTGTAGCTCAAATTGCTGAAGAAGTGGATGCTGTTTATGCTTGATGGGTCAGGACTGTTTTGGCAGCCAAAGGCTGGTCCCCCTTTAGTACATTATGTTATGCCTGATCAGTGGCTATAAAGTTATGACTGGTCGGTGTATATTGCTTTTGCAAATACAAAAAATGTTATACTATCAAACATAAGACCTAAGGCATAAATCTTATATTTTACTGTTACCTTGACAACTGAAGGAGGTATCACCATGAAGGTTGAAGCTTTGAAAGCTGATCTGTTTGAGCAGGATGTGCAGTTAACTAGATGAAAGCTGGACAGACTAAATGGCTACAGTGCCACTGTATCTGTCGTTTAGAGATGAAGAAAGTGTGTGGGAACTTGACGCTGCATCTTTGCATTCATAACAATACAGTTATTTGGGTAAGACTAGAATATATAAACACATTATAGCACAGTGAAATTCTTTTCTTCGCATATCCCAGCTTGTTCAGGTTGTGATGACTGTTGTGAATTTTCCTTCTCAAGACAACAAACTTTAAAGTTAGTGTTAAAAACGTAACACTAATTATGAAATTCGGCTGTGCAAATGCAGCACAATTACTACTGGCTCAACTATTAGCAGGTAGTAGAATGGCATTGTGGGTATTGCAGGAAATTATTAAACAGAAACAAAAATAAAAGATCATAGATGCCACGAAAGATTACGTTAATTTCAAAGTTCGTTAAGAAGTTGCTCGTAACACTTTTGCATATGTCTAATGTTTATGCTTTTAAACAGGCAGACAGAAAGCATTAAGATGATAGTAAAATGGTTCCACCTGCTATCATACAAGTTGACTATATTTTTTCCTGCCAAATCTTCCACTAACGCACACAAACACAGCTGTTGTTTACTTCCTTTCGCCCATTCTCAGTACCTGCACTGCATCTGTTGGAGACTTGCCAGGTGAATCTTTCTTATTCTCTGTGTACATCTTGACAGAAACTGCACTAACAGGGTTCGAATGTCTGCTTAATTGCACGTGTACTGTGTCTATAGCCAGAGGTGACTGAATTTTTTGCTGCACATGGAGAGAGCAGCCCAGATTGTGTTTATGCAGGACTGCTTCATTAAAGAAGGAAACCAGGAAGGGTGATACATTGAGCAAGATAAGAAAATAGCTTGCTACATTTACTTATTATTTTTCTTCCTGAATTTAACTGCTTTTGCTACACACTGCCTTGCATTCTCAGATGTCAGTCTATTTCTGACTATTTCTGATTCTGTGGCTGGCTTTAATCTATAGTTGCTCTATGAAAAGAGATGGGTAAATGTTGAGGTGTCACTGAGGGCTTGGGATATTAGAGGTAGTGCTGATTGTTTGCTCTCTCTGTGACCTCGCCAGTGTAATTGGCAGTTGAGTGGGTTTTTTTCCAGCTGCAGAGGAAACACTGTCGACCGCTCAGTTTAGCTTCTAGACAAGGCTGTGGGTTAAGTGTAATTGCTGAGCTGTGCATGTAAAGCCATAGAATAATAGAGCATGGATGAGTTAATGGACTAAAGAGTGAAGACCATTAGAAAGGATGGACCATTAGATTCTAAAGCTAAATTTTTTTTGTTGAAGCAAAACAATAATATTATTAAATGTAAAAGCTATTTAAAGGAAAAATCCACCCTGAATAATTTTTATAACATATTTTTTTAGCATATCATTTAAGCTGGTGAGCTTTTATATTTATGACCTGAAGAGAAACCTGTAACTTTTAAGCCTGGTGCACACTACACATTTTAACTCAGTTACATTCAACTGGTTTATTTTGGCTCCCAGCGAATGCTCCCCCATTTCACCACCTACTCATTGCATGCTCCTGCTGTGGCCAGTTGTGTACTGTTCATTTTGTCTGCGAGAAAGCGATGAACCTCAGGCATGTTTGATTTTTGACTTACGATAGACTATGAACCCCAATATGGCCACTATGAAACAGCCACAGAGAGCCTGAAATGAAATCAGATTAATCTGCTCTCAAGCTCAGCAGATTCATTGAATCCAGTTTATAATTTTTTGTGTGTGAGGACAAAATGTAAGTGCATTGACATTGCTTCTATTTGTCATGTCATAATCCATCGGTTGTAAGAAATAACAAAAATAAACATGACGTGATTCCTGGCAGGCACAGTATAAAAATAGCTGGGTTCCTTTTCACTGTGCACTGTCTGCATCTCCCCAATCATTCCTTGGCTTTCTCTTTTTTCTTGTTTTCATAAAAAGTAGTGACAGTCAGAGGAAAGACAGCTCTTGCACTAACTTTCATGAGATAGCAGGATTTAGGGATTTGGGGATGAGACATGCTTTGGCAGGAATCTTTTAGGTAAAAGATTTAGTAATGTGTGCACCTTGCATGCAAGTGATCGTGTAGTGTGCACACCCTTACAACACCAGACAACTGAATACAAACAATTGAATCTGTCTAAGTGTGATATGGGAACAATTCTGAGAATTGTTTCTCTTCTATTAAGCATCAATATACAGTACCCCCAATGACCCCAATGAGCACCTGTGATGTTAGAACATACTTATTGTGCCATAAAATTATTGTGTGTATCAACTATGTAAGTTTCACTAGGGTATAGTGTTAATGTTAATTTATTGTACACAATGAACAGTAATCACTTAATTTCAAATTAAATGCTACCCTTGTCTATTTTCAGACATACAAATTTCTTCCATGTGTTTATATTCACAATGCATCAAGTTGCTCTGTTTTGCCAGTTCTCTCTAATGTAAATTTACAAATGAGGTTTTAAAATTTAACAGCAAAAAGATGCTGTAATATTTGTACACAAGGGCTCACTTTAACATCTTTGTTTGCTTCACACTATGTGTTTTTTTCCAGCAAAGGCAATCAAGGCCAAAAAATTGCAGAATTACACCATCTGTGGGGGGAGGGGGGAAGAGAACAAAAGGGTCTTCTCCGGCTTTGTAACACAAAAATCCTCTTCAAGCAACATCAGAAAGAATACATCTTTGTGTCAACCTGATATCACCCCTGAATGAGCTTTAATAAATCCTGGGGCATTCTAGTGAAAATCAATCTCCCCTTTTCCGCTTTTGTGGTGCAATTGCCTGTTTCAATATCAATGCAATAGAATTACTTAAGACAGGGCAATTTAGAGGTCTTCTGTCCTCTGCAGATATGATGCTAAACACAATCAGCACATTCTCTCTGACTGAAGGACTTTTCATGCTAAGAAAAGGAGAGGAAATATGTGTCTTTGAAGTTGATTTTCTGAAATAGACAAGAAAAATATACATGCTTCAGATTTTGATGAGCTACTGTTCGAATTAGGATCTGCAAATATTATGTATAATTGTCATTAGACTTACACTTTTGAATAGTTTTAGATTAGTTGTATTAGTTATATTAGCTGTCTTTTTATTATTATTATTTAAAAAAAATATTATTTATATATTATTAGGTTTTTTTTTTACCACATTGTTTAGGAATGGGTTTCTTCCTCTTCCTCCTCCTCTTCTTCTTCTTCTTCTTCTTCTTCTTCTTCTTCTTCTTCCTCTTCTTCTTCTTTGTCTTCTGGCAGCTGCTCCTGTTAGGGGGCACCACACCGGACCATTTGTCTCCATACCACCCTTTTCCACCCTAGTGAAAATTTAATAGACCAGAAGGGGATTCAAAGCCAAGCCTTCCAAAGTTGAAAAGAAATCTTTTAGTTGTAATGAATGCTCTGAATAGTGTTTAATTAAACACACACACACACACACACACACACACACACACACACACACACACACACACACACACACACAAATTTATATTGATGCAGATGTAGTAAGCCTGTTTTCATAAAGACATGTATTTTAGAGAGTGGCATAATGCCACTGGACTTTATTTAGCAAGCTATTTATCCGAAACAGTCTGGCAGAAATATTTTCAGTTTTGTGTTGTAAAAAAAGCTATTTAGACAAAACATAATTAAAAGATTGATAAATGTATGCGTTCGGGTGATTAATTTGAACCTTTCTACACATTTATACATATTCTTTATGCCTTTTTTTTGTAAAAGCTTAAATTCAAATGTTTCTTGAAGTTCTTTGTACGTGTGTTTGCATTATATGTATGTTATGTACATTCCAATAACAAAAAAAAAATGCTAAAGCTATTGACATTTCAGAATGCATTCATAGGATTCCCTCCAATCAATTTGACCTTTAAAATGAATTTACATCTATGTGGATTCTTCACAATGCTACACAATGTTGTACAATCTGGAAATGACTAAACTGTAAAATGTCATAGCTCCATTTTTGTTGTGACAAGCACTTTTAATGACATTCTCAAGATGCTCGATTGAGCCGAGAGTCAGGGACTGTGCAGGAGAAATGACTTAGCATGCTGATAAATCCCATTCCATAAGAATATAAAAGTACAGAAATGAATTCACAAAACATAAGTATTAGAGAGTATTAGTTATTTTCATGTATGATTATCTATATATTGAATGCTGTAAAACTACTGATGGTTAAGGTTGTTCCGCTTTCAGCTGTGGATTTTCAGCTGGTTAAGACCTCGAATTCGAGGTGGTAGTAACAGTATCAATATCAGGTTTAATCTGAATATGTTTACTTTACAGCAGGGCTTTTCTAGTTTTACTGTGAGACTGAAATTAAATCTAAGTGCACTTTGCAGACTGCATGCTCTCTGGAGCCATAAGAAACCGTTCATTGACTACTGAACCCTGGCAAATACTCTAGTGCAAATATGTGCCTTTGTTATCATTTTATATTCATATTTCTTTTTTTGTTAGTTATCATTCATATCACAAAATCTTTGATTTACTAATGTAATACTTTTGTCAATATGCACTGACACTTTAAAATGACAGTGAAGAAATTATCACTATGAATTAGGGCTGAAACGATTCCTTTATAATTCAAATACAAAAAATAATCAAGGGAAATTATAATGCTTTGTTTAGTCCATTTAACTACACACAGAGCATTGTGTTTCCCTGCTGACCATTATTACTGGCGCACCCCTAGAGGTTTAGAGCTTTTTCTTACAAAGCCCATAGTCTTGTGGTGTGGTCTTGCCTGTTGTATTCATCCAAGTATAAATTAGCTGTAGCAATAAATAAATAAACTAGGCTAGTAATGGTAAGATATGTTTTGCCATCTGTTCATTATGATATCACATCTGTGCAAGGAAAATATTCCCCATATTGAGACACTGCCACCATCAGCCTGCAGATTTCCTAAAACATTAGATGGCTCCATGTTGCTTGTGCAAAATTCTGATCCTTGCAGCATGATGCAGATTAAAACTAGATTTTGTCTGGCAAAGTCTTTCCACACAATAACAAACCAGATTTGATGCTTCTGCTCACTGGTGACCATTGTCTTTTTGTTCTTTAGTGATAATATTGACACTCAACATAACTATCTGCTGTTGTAGTCCCTTCAAATATAAAAGTATCTGTATTTGTTTTTTTTTTGCATATGTACTTGCCAATGTTATTATTTTTTTGTTGCTATAAAAAGTAATGTGACATCAAATTTGTGTGCAGGTGGTGGTAAGTAAGGGGTTCAATCTTAAATCTCTGTAGTTCTCACTGGAGATGTGTGGGATGAGTGCTCTAACACTGTAGTGAATTGTGTAGTGGTTTAAAGCTGCAGTGATGGCAGAAGGAATTCGAGCAGTCACACGGGGAGAGTCATGACCTCCTCTGTGTGCCTATTCATCTCTTTTATACACAATCTCTTTTGCAGCTTTAACGTTTGTCATTTTCTCTGATCTTTATATTTGTTTCTTTGTCTCTCTCTTTTCCCCTCCAGGCTTGACTGTAGCAGTCACAGACAGATATTCTACTTGAAATTAAAATGCTCTTTCTTTTCACTTGCCTCTGCCTTATCTGCATCTTAACTTGCATTTCATTTCTTTTTCATTTCGGTATCTCCTTGTTCTCACACAGATACTACTACATTTCCCAGAACATTGCCTTAAAAAAAGTGGTTACTAAGAGAAATATCCCATCTTCACTAGAGGTCGACTGAACCGTGCATGTACGTTCTGCACTTGTGTGAGAAACATAACTTTCCCATGTCAGCAGCTAGCAGTAGTCTGTATTTCTCATACAAACAGGGAAAAGCTAAAACTGTAAATATATAAAGCAAACAGTGTTTACACCTGCTGCGAACATTACTAACGGATTCCTGTAGCTTTTTGCAATCATGTCTGTTAAGTTGCAAAGACAGGTGCAAGAATGACAAAGAGTGTGTTAAATTTTTTTCTCTTGTGCTCATTTGCTAAGCTAAATAGCTAATCAGAGTTCTTTTTCTGGCCAATGAACTCTGCCATTGCTCAACATGCAGAATCGGTCAAAAAACATCTGAGGCCATCCAACTCGAGCCAACAGTGCAAAAAAAACTAAAGCTGACTGACACTCAAAAACCCCACGACATTCCCAGATGGCCGACCATCAGCTTGGTGTGTCCCGAGCTTTAAGTGTTTGTCATTCGTTTTCAATCTGATATATAAATCATTGGTTAAATAAGACTTTTGGAGAGAGAATGAGAATAACATTTGGCGCGAGAAGAGTAACCTTTTGGAACCGTATTGTTAGTGAGGCTTTAACCTGCTGTAGTTTAGGCTACAGATGGACCAAAACCTGGTAACAAGTGAACTGATTGGGGAAATTTGTGTTGTTAATAAATGTTTAATTTAAGCATTTTTTAATTAAATTTTCTGTATCGTGTTTTGCTTATAAACTATTAGATTTTATGCGATGAAGGGGGGGTGGAGAAAATTGGCATCATATATCAGCCATCGGCTGCCCTGATTTCTAAATATGGCAGCGGACAGAGAGAAACCCGTATCGGTCGACCTCTAATCTTCACAGTGTAATACTGATTTAATTCCCCTCACCTTTCTCACAGCTTGTGTTCGGTGGAAATGCTCTGTCACCAGATGCATCAGATAAAAGCTCATGTGTTTAACATTATCGCAGGAACTGGGCATTCATGCTTACCTTAAGCCGCTAGTCTTATGTACAATGTGTACTTATGGTGCGGAAGTGATGCATGTTGGAGAGCTTTTGATAATATGATAATCCCTTTCACTTCTCCTATGAACATGTCCATAGGGAATCATTTTCGCTTCATAGAAATGCACATATAAATGAAGGGCAGATAAAAGAGGGAAAGATGAGGTTGAACAAAATTACTATGATAAATAAAAGCACTTTAGTGCATTCTGGCTGGGCATGAGGTCAAGTCTGAACCACTCTCATCCCTATTTCCTGTAATAAAACCTTATTTGCAGTTATGGTCAGTGTGTGTGGGTGTGCATAAAAGACAGAAAGAGAAAGTGTGTGGCTGTTGCACTCTCAATTGGACCAAATCCAAAACAAATTTAAGCAAATAATGCAGGATGAGCTGTCTGTAGCATATGAGATGATTTTTTCCCCTAAACCTATTTTAATATTTATTTATTACAAAATTTACAAAAATGCCTCTTTTGGTTGCAATAAGCTTTAAAAACAAAAGTAAAAATGTATGATGCACCTTAAAAGTCTCAGACTGTTATCCCACCAAACTTTACTGCTGGTATTACGTATTGTTATATTTTGTTAAGTATTGTTCTCCTAGAATCTGTCAAACCTACATTCACATTTGATGGCCCCAGCGCTGAGTGTGCGTGGTGATCTTTAGACTTTAACAATAATAGCGCTAACGGTTGACCAGGGCAGAAATTTCATGAATTGACTTGTGGCATCCTAGGATAATGCTAAAGTCACTTAGCACTTCAGAATGAACCATTCCACCGCTAATGATTATTTATGGCTATGTGAATGACGTTGCAAATTAGGCAATTATTAGGCAGGAGCATCCGACACTCTGCGATTGCGTAAGGGAGCATAAATCTCCAATACCAGCAGGTGGCAGTAGAGTGTATTCGGCTTTCAAACAGGAAAACCGGAAGAACTAAAACTTTGAATATATAAAGCAAGCAGTGTTTACACCTGCTGCGATCGTTACTAAAGGATTCGTGCAGCTTTTTTTCAATAATGTCTGCTAAGTTACAAATACAAAAGCAAGAATGACAACAAACGTTTTTCACGTGTGCTCATTCGCTTAAACAGCCAATCGGAGTTCTCTTTCTCCACCTCTGATTCGACATACAGAAGTTGCCAACAATGCGAAAAAAATAAAACTGACATTCTTGTCAGATCAACCTTTTGTTGATCAATAAATGTTTAATGTAAGCAATTTCTTTATCACATGTTATTAATTAACTGTTAGATTTTATGAGATGAACGGGAGAAAAAAAGAAAATCGGCATCATATAAAAGCCATCGGCTGCCTTGGTTTCCAAATATCAGCATTAGCATCGGCCAGAAAAAAACCTGTATCGGTCAAACTCTATTTTCATGCACCTGCTAGCAATAGGTCTTGCTGAAACACCTGTACTCAATCATTAGAAGGGGTCTGCACATACTTTTGGCTTTGTAGTGAATAATAAATAGTTACACTTACACACTGTATGTATATGTAATAATTCAACAGTTAATATAGCTAACAAGTAAATTAATGAACTGTTGATAGGATGATAAAATTACTGTAATTAGTACATTTCATTCTCAAAGCGCTAAATAACCTAAAATCTCCTACAAAACACAATGCAGTAATTGTGGTCTAAGGATTAAGACATAACAAATATGTTTGGCAACCCAATGAGCAAATAAAAGTTCCAGTTTGCTCCACATTTTGCATTTTCCCAGAAGCCTAATTAAGTAGGCTAATGTAATTTAACCCTAAAGTGTAATAAGCAAATAAAAATTCTTTATCCTTACAATTTCAAGTTTCCATTGGTCTCTGTACAAACAGTTCTTATTCTATGCTGGTTTATTTGGGATAACATTGTGCTTTGAAGTCTTTGGCATCATGGTACTGAATCTCACATAAAATTATTATTATTATTATTATAAAAGTATTAATTTTTTCAGCACACTATGAGAAGAGAGTTATGCATGCTAATTTCAGCGCCTAGTGATAGTATTGCCTACTGATGACTAGAGTGTCCCTTAATGGATTTGTCCATGGTTAAAAAGCAAGTAACCTACAGCAAGTAACCTGCATACATGCAACTATCCACATGTGATCAGGGTGCCTGGGCTGCTGATTTTTTACACCCCAGTGGTTCTGATTAGTTAGTTATTGATCTTACTTTTTGTCATCAAAACATTTGTTGTTGGTCAATACAGGTCTAGTGGTGACATCTTAGTAACTGAAAATGCTCTCTGCAAGCTATACAAATGTTATACAAAATGTTGCAGGCATGATAGTGGGGTGAGTTTTCAAGATCATTTTTATTTGTAGCCCGGATAAATGGGGAGGGTTGTGTTAGGAAGGGCATCCAGCGTAAAAACGTGCCAAATCGAACATGCAGTTCACGATTACGGATGATCCTCTTTTTTATAATCTAATTCGATATTTGTCATATGGTCCCAGAGTGGTGTTTTTAGTCTGCACTCAAATGTTATTGCTGCAATTCATACCTGCTTAAAAAATAGTCAAATGTACGGAATCTCACAAAAGAATGTACACCCCTCACATTTCAGCAGCTATTTATTATATATTCTCAAGGGACAATTCTATAGAAATGAAACTTAAATATAACTCAGAGTAGTCAATGGGCAGATTGTATAGCATGTATTAATGTAATCAGGTCATTGTGTAGACCACAGTACTTATAATTAACATTGACCTGCTGAAAGCAAATATTTTTGTAATTTTTGTGTAATTTGTAATTTGTAATTTGTCAGCGCTAATAACATTAATCTTTTGTAGTTTTTATCTATTGAGTAAGAAAGGCTACATGGCGAATATTCTAAGTTTGTGTCTCTTAAAGTATGACGGCGAGCTAAATATGACTGTTACATAAATCAGACAAATCTGTCTATTTTTTAATCTCTCTTTCTCTCTTCCTCTCGCCTTGCCTTTATGTGAGTGTGTATGTACCAAGGCAAATTGCAGTGCACTTACACAAACACAGACCAAACAACCTTACACACATGTCTTATGGGCCATGATTCATGTTTGTGGAAGACTTTGCCCTTTCGCTTTAAAATGTCCAGAATGGTTTTTTTTTTTTTTATTACTACCATCATCCCTAATACTACATCTGCTGTTTCTTATACAAAAGTTCCTTATTGTTATTTTCTCTATATATTTTTAATTAGATTATATTTTACCTGAAAATTTAAAAGACTATATGTCATTTAATAAGATAATAATAATTAGAAAGGACAAGGGTACTGAAAAGGACTAATTTCAGTTTTTATTCCTTCTCAGGCCTCAGTCCTTTTCATGTGCGTGCGGCTTTCTTTCTTTCTTTTTTTCTTTCTTTCAGAATGATTGACAAGAAGCAGACATGCACGCGTGTAAAGAAATTGTGCTGAGTGTCTTTGGATGTCTCTGTGATGTAAACTATTACATCTGACTGCACAAAGACTTTCAGTGCTGTTAACGCAAAAACTTTACCTTACTGCATACATAGAGATGTACAGACATACACCAAGGGTCGATAAATACTAAATTCATTAGCTAGCTTACTGGACAAATAAAAGCTTTGGTGTGCTGCACAGATTCATGTTTTTGTTGCCAGGAAACCGAGCTGGCTATGCTGAAAAGTGGATGCTAACAGAATGTTTGAATGTTGAGCTACTTCACTAGTTAAGTGCATTATTACAAATGAAAACTAATGAGTATATGATCATGTACACATGTCAGGCGAAAGAACGTGCCGGAAAACTGAAGTGAAATCCACAAAGGTTTTCTATTTAGAAAATAAAGAGCAAGGCAGAAAACGGCAAAACCGCAACGAAACTCCAGGTTAACTAACCCTGGTGAAAACTATGGCTACACAAAATACACAGAGCCCTGTAAACAAAGATAAACTAAACAGAGTGATTGGATAGTCCGACAGTGTTCCTTAGCCTAAGCTGTAGAACGGACAATGAGCTGGTGGAGGAACAAGGTTTAGTAGCGTGCCAACTGATGAGGGCCAGGTGTAGCTGATTAGTAAGTGGGAGAGCTGCTTGGAGTGATAGGTGGAGGTGTGGCTGGTGGATCCCTGACAACACATCATGTTTGCATTTTTTTATATAAATGTATGTTGACTTAAATTTGGTCTATTTGCATGGAATAATGAATTTGGAGTAGATTTTGAGTATGTACTGAATAATTTTTCTTTTTAGTTAGTTTAATTTGATGCTACTTTTATTTATTAATTTGAATATATTGCTGAATACATTTACCAGTGTACTGAGTATTTAAATTCAGCAATCAATTCCAATCTCTCCGCACACACAAATACAAAGTCTAGACAGAGTATTTCCCCTGCAGATAAAGTGAAATGTCAAGAAGATAAATAAAATTGTTTCACTGGACTCCTACAGCTTTTTGGCATTTTACTGTCGACTGGTACAGTGTAAATATCTAAATAATATATCCCATATCTCTTCATCCATCCTCCCTCCCTCTATTTTTCCTCTTTCATCTTATGTCAATTTTTTTTATCATGATGTAAAAATCTCACCTTTGGCTCTGAATACCGTTTAGTCTTGAGGCAGAATATCATTGCCTTGGATTTTGTGATACAAAATACTGATGAGGTGAAATTGCGTTTCATTTCATGTATTATGCTATTTATCCTTATAAGTTACCTGACAACCTCTTAATGTTTTGGAGTGGGAAACTAACTGCCATAAAAAAGCTTGCTTAATAAATATTGCATAAGTTAATATAAGCAGAAAGAACCATTGTTTGGAGCCAGTAGATTATTAGGCTCATGTGAACTTAAAAAAAGAATGTCAAAACATAGACTATTGTTTAGTATATTCAAACTATCCAGGATTTACGGTATGTACATAGTGTAGCAATATAAAGGTACTGTCTTCAGAGCAAACTGCTGTACATACTGTATGTGCACTCTGGTTGTGTGTAAAACTAAAACAAGGCTAAAATCAATTCTTGTGCAGTGCTCTTTTACAGTCGTGTCTAAAAATGATTCGAACAAAGGCTGTGTGTTTGCTGGCAGTTGCATAACCAGAAATAGGGTGATGAGCAAATATACTGAATGTAAAGAATAATCTACCATCAAACAATCTTTTAATATTAATAATGCTGTCATTCAATACATTTATATGGCAAAAACATTAAAACATCATGTTAATAATAGGGAAAATTACACCTTATTTTTAAATCCTGATTTATTTATTCATTTTTGAATACAGTATGAAAAGAAAGCACACTGTATCAGTGCGGTGCAGCCAGTGTTGTTTCCACAGAAGCCTTTTATTCACATATTTTATTGGCATAGCTGTAAACTGCATTGGTCACTGCAAATGCCACATGTCTGGTACAGAGTGAATGGATGAATGAGCAGCCTAAAGGATTCATACATAAGGATCATGGGTACTGACACTCTACACACACACACACACACACACACACACACACACACACACACACACACACACACACACACAATTTCTGCTTATAATATAAATATTAAGAATGTATTAAGAATATTAAGAAATTTCCCCACTGTGGGACGAATAAAGGTTTCTTATATAATACAATTTACATGACCTTTAGCAATAAGTATATTTTTGACATGTGAATACAAACCCTTAAAATGTTCAATTAATCACATAGATAATTTGATTTGTAACATGAGCTGTTTTGTATAATACAGTATAAGCATGTTTATGCAAGTATTTTCATTGTAAAGTTTAGCCAGTGGCCTGTGGAGTTACTTTGAATATTTATATGAGTAGGATATTTATTATAGAGCCATATGAAGCCGAGTTGCATCTTTAGGTTTTATGTAGTTCATATACACTACCACACAAAAGTAAAACTAAAAAAGATTAAATATAAAATTCTCTTGTTGCTAAGTTAAATGTAAGGGTTATATACAGTACAGACCAAAAGTTTGGACACACCTTCTCATTCAAAGAGTTTTCTTTATTTTTATGACTATGAAAATTGTAGATTCACACTGAAGGCATCAAAACTATGAATTAACACGTGGAATTATATAAGGAATTATATACATAACAAAAAAGTGTGAAACAACTGAAAAATGTCATATTCTAGGTTCTTCAAAGTAGCCACCTTTTGCTTTGATTACTGCTTTGCACACTCTTGGCATTCTCTTGATGAGCTTCAAGAGGTAGTCACCTGAAATGGTCTTCCAACAGTCTTGAAGGTGTTCCCCGAGAGATGCTTGGCACTTGTTGGCCCTTTTGCCTTCACTCTGCGGTCCAGCTCACCCCTAAACCATCTCGATTGGGTTCAGGTCCGGTGACTGTGGAGGCCAGGTCATCTGGCGCAGCACCCCATCACTCTCCTTCTTGGTCAAATAGCCCTTGATGCCTTCAGTGTGACTCTACAATTTTCATAGTCATGAAAATAAAGTGAACTCTTTGAATGAGAAGGTGTGTCCAAACTTTTGGTCTGTACTGTATATATTTATTTCCAAAACAAAGTTGTTGTTTTTATCTTAGGAGGATTAGCTGCGCAATGATCCATACAGACTAAAGGAAGGTATTTCCAAACTTTTAACTGGTTTTGTATATTCCAATCCAATGTATAGACATAATATTTCAGCTAATCTTAAAACTGGCTGAGTGCAGTGTTGTCCAGAATGATCACACTATTATTATCCTCCTGTTCCTTATTTTTAGTAGAACAACATTTTACTGAATGCATAATTTAACATTCATTAGGCCTGTTTGTACAGCCCCCAAATACATTACCAGGAGATATTATTCCCTCTTTCCCAGACTAGAGAGCTGCTCAGCGCCTCACTCAAGCCCTGGCATGATTTTAATTAATCCCATTGGATCAGACAAAGACTGGCCTTTACGATCTCATGTACTGTACATATTTGTGTGTGTGTGTGTGTGTGTGTGTGTGTGTGTGTGTGTGTGTGTGTGTGTGTGTGTGTGTGACTGAATGGCTGTATAGACAGAAAGAGATTGATATGTAGTTTGAATAATTCATACATATACAATTTCACCAGATAGGTTACTTTACATTGTTTATTTATTTTTTTTAGATTAAGAAGTGAATACTCTGGACCTAGCAACCTTATGCATTTATATAGGATTTGTTAATTTTAGCATAGGAGTATGATTTGTTACTCAAAAATACACTTAATGCCATCTTTTATCCAATAAAAATGGCAACAGACAAAATCTGGAATGATTAACAGCATTGTAGGTGTTTTAAAGCTCCTCTGTCAAGGTAAATTGAGAAAATGTCGAGTTCATTAATGTGAAATAAAATCTTGTAGAGAAAGTAGTTTGTCTCTCCTGTCAAAAGAAACACATGGTCATGGTCATCTCACTTGGTCATTTTCGTTATTGCACCATTCTGTGTAAAATCCCAGGAGGCCAGCAGTAAAATAATACACAGACCAAACTTGTCACCTGCAACATTACCTGAAGGTGCTGGCTCATACCTGCAGGGTTTTATGCATTGCACTGCTGCCACATGAATAGCTGATTAGATAACAGCACAAATAAGCAGTTGTATGTTCCTAATGATGTTCCTAATAAAGTGCCCTGTAAGAAGAAAACTTTATCATAGGAGGTAAATGTTCTTTATTTATTTACTATCCAAACTTAAGGTGTCTTGTTTTTAAATGTTTTAATTCTAGTGTGGTTCGGTAATTAAAGCTTAGAAGATTATGTAGTACCGTATTTTTCGGACTATAACTATATATACTTTTTTCCCACATTTTGAACCTCGCAGCTTAAACAACGAAGCGGCTAATTTATGAATTTTTCCTGGGTTTTTCCCGGTTTCACAAACTTCAAGCCAAAAAACTGAACCCCATAACATTAACCAATTAAATTTCCGAACGGAAACGAAAAAACGCACCTTATCTCTGTTCTGAGCTGCACGGCATCAGGAGAAAAAACTTCCATCGGGTGATTTTTAAACGTACGACGATGCCAAAAGATAAAATTCAGTGTAAAATTCAAAATTAAACATGATGATGGATAATCAAATAGTATAATGTTTGCTAATGGTAAAAGGTTTGCTAATACAGTATATTTACGTTATTGTTTTTCTGTTTTGAGCATATCAAAAACTTTAACATTGTCTTCTGTTCATAAAACTCTGTCTTTGTGTGCATTAGAGAGCATAATGTTTTAGAGTTCTAGATGTTCATCTGGCGGTGTACTGTATAGCATATGGACACATTTCTTATGTGTTAAAGTAATTATATATTGCACAATAATTGCATTTTCCCATCTTACTTACTCTCGCAATATGGCAGTATGATCTAATGTTGCTTTTCAGTCTTAAAGCAATCGACTAATGCAGTTAACAAGCTACAGTGCAGTATTCTGCAATTAATTGTACATGCTAATTTGACTTTAATGGGCAGAGAGGAAGTAATGTAAATGTTTAATATCTATGTGATTACAGTGGCAGTGCATATTTATACTAATCTGATGCTCAGGAAAGAGATTTGCCATCTCAGATATCGAGATGTCAAGGTGAGCTAAAACAGCAAAGGTGGAAAATGAAAATGGTTTTATCCTGGAGTGTGTACAACATCAGTTCTACTATATAACCTATATAATGTGCGACCCTAAAGTAACTTGTTTCTGGCCTCTGTATGGCAATACATTTAATGAAGTTGTATTAAATGCTACCATACCTCTTTTATCCCCCAAGCATTATACCAGACCACTTGCTCCCACTACATTAAAAGTAAAAAAAATACTCCCCTCTATTTTAGTCATGAAACACCACTAGCATAGATAACTAAGATGATGCAGCTTTCTCCATACGTTATAATAAGACTGCTTTTCTTTTGCATAATGTTGCATGTGAGTGCATGTGAGTAGACAAGCACATAATGTGGTTAATTGCATATTTAAATATATATGTATGACTTTTAGTAAGTTAATAAATAAAATTGTTAATGTAATAATTTGATTTGCTTCATTTGTTAATTATAAGTTGTAATGTTCATGCTTATGTCATCATACGTATCACAAAAAAATTATAACAGTGGTACAATTTCCCATAAGATTGTAATTTACCATCTTATGATGATCTTCTGCTATGACACTCTTGCATCACAAGCCTGAATTGTTTTTTGCCAATTTAAGGGCTGTCGGTTTCGGTGCATTAGTATTCGGTATGTGTGCACAGAGACTTTTACTGAAACAATGTCAGTGTCGCATTTAGTCTTACAGATTCCATTTGCATCCATTTGAATCTGATCAGGCTCAGATGACTGATTTCAGTTAATCAAACAATTTCCATTCCAGGGACAGAAATCAGGAGTTCTGTTTGCCTTTATTTATACATTCAGTGATTATGTGCAGGGTGAAAAACCATACAAACACTTATCACTGTTGCCTGTGGTCCAGTTTTGTTAACCTAAAACTCTATTGATTTATTCTTGAGTTTAGTAGATAACTAACTATACTGCATGTCAATAGGAACAGAAAATGTGAACCTTTACCTGAGTAACCTAAAGAAAAAAACTATTTTGTCCTGTTAAGTTTTTGGAAATAGCTGTTATACCACATTTTGCTGAGAGTCAGATGATTGGGTGGATATTAGACACCTTTTCAATTAAAAGGGCTCCTGGACAGCTGTGGCATCATCTAGAATTAAATAATACAAATATATGATATCAATATACTGTAATTTCCGGACTATAAAGCGCACCCATATATAAGCCGCACCCACTGAATTTTACAAATATTTTTATTTTTAACACAAATAAGCCGCACCTATAAGCTGCATTAGTGTCTACACTAATGTACTTTACACAGGCTTTAACGAAAGACACATTACACATGGTGTAACCGGTGAAATATGTTGCACTTCCTTTAGGAGCATAGCGGTATTTTGGGAATAGTCTGCCACTGCATTTTTCCAGTATTACTGCGTGTGTTTAAGACGAGGATTATTATTTTCTGATGCTCATTTCTAAGTTTCTTTGACTAACCCTTAACGCTGTTGCCAAGAAAAATAAAAAAGCACAAGTTTTGGAAACCTGTCTGTGCTTATATGATTTCTGTTGCAACTGGAGTTAGTGAGCTCTCCCTTCACCCAGAATCAACACGTTACAACGGCTTGTATCTAAACAGTAGCCGACCAAGAAAGTCATTGTTCACTGTCTTCCTCCTTCCTTTCACAACTATTTCTCTCGGGAGTTTTTCCTTTGGCATCGTTGAGCGTTAAAAAAGGTTTTTTCTCCCGATGCCGTGCAGCTCAGAACACAAGTTGAGGTGCGTTTATTCGTTTCCGTTCGGAAATTTCATTGGTCTAATGTTATGGGGTTCAGTTTTTTTGGCTTGAAGTTTGTGAAACCGGGAAAAACCCAGGAAAATTCATAAATTAGCCGCTTTGTTGTTTAAGCTGCGGGGTTCAAAACGTAGGAAAAAAGTAGCGGCTTATAGTAAAAAAAAATACGGTAATAGAAATAAACATGACAAAATCTATATTATAATAGTTATGGTATATTATTATAATATAATATAATTTTTACTCCTATTTGTATACCTACAATGTACTATAATTATTGTTATGAGCACCTGTTTGCTATGAAAAGAAAAACAGCATGACTGCCATTCTGCTGTGATGTTTCTCACAGCACAGACTTGCTGCACCTGCAATGTAAAATGCCTTCTTCACGTCCCTGTGTTTAATACTAAAAGAGTGCATTTTTTTTGACAGAAGAGACTTTGGGGAAATTCAAGGGATATGTGTTTAGATTAAGAATGTTTTACACACAACATCTTGCTTATCTTGATGGTTCTTCACTGGTTATTGTAGCTGAATAGGGTGATACAATACATGATGCCATATTACACACACACAAAGTCTACCAGATGTCTTTTTAAGTGCTGCTATACCCTCAGACAGCTATAATTATTAGTTAGTTCTCCATGCATTTGTCATTCACTTCCGCTCCGATATTTTAACTCTAACTTCAATTTAAATACTGCTTTGTTCCTATGACAACCAGTCATTTTCATAATGTTCTTGATCATCTTTTAACATGAGTGATGCAATAAACTTTTAACAGAGAAACAAAGTGGAGCACAAACGCTTTTTGCATTCATATACAGTAGTTAATACTGAAGTCACACTCCACTCCACACTCCACACATCCCTACAAAGGGATGATGGTATAGTTGCTCTGTTTTGTATAAAATTAGGGCTTGTGGTTGAATTTCTCCGTGGACTAATAGTTCTACAAAACCTGAATCATTGATAATGGCATTATCAAAGTAATCCACTGTTTCACATTATGATGGACATAACATATGCAGTGCAACTAGTAAAGACGTTTTCACCTTGTGGTGAAAGGTAAAAAAAGTTAAATAAATCTGCTTGCATGCACGAATGCTGTACCGCCAGACATAGACAGATGTCCAGCCATCTGCATCACATTTCAAAATTCAAAACCCTCGAGGTCGTTCTAGTTGCTGATCATATCAAGCTGAGCTGTGAATGATTTATTATTCTCATTTAAATGATGTCGTCTAGTTCAACAATCAGTGAGACCACATTTTTCCCCTCATTCTGATCATTTTTTTGTGCACAGTACCTGAGGCTGCTGTCTCAAATCTGCAGACACATGATGGGCTAATTGGATAATTACATGGATTTGTAGGTGTACAGATAAATACATTACTGATAAAGTGAATTCAGTCTGTATTTAGATTTTTTTATTTGGAAAGTGAAGAAAAACATTATGCTAAAAAGAAACAAAAACCAAATGTTTTAATGGGTTAGAAAATTAAACGTTCCGATTTTTTCACTTTCATGCTGTTTTAACAGCAGGAGAAAAAGAACTTGTTTTATTTGTCTGCCAGCATCCAAGTTCTGTCTTTCATATGCGCTCTGTTTTCATGACTGGGCAAAATTGTTAAATCACTTCAAATACAAGATGAAAGCATCTGTTTGGACAAATGTTTTTTTATTAAATTTTTTTTTTTTTTATTCAAGAAAAAATAAATAACTATTTTACCATAATTTTACCTAGACCTTTTGTTTACAACCACCATTGCATTATCTTGTCTTTCGGTAGTCACTTCTATCTTGCAGTTTTCCCACATAAAATCAGATCATACAGAAATGAAGATAACACTTTTTTACTTCCTTACCTCTATGTCTTCTCTCTCTCTCTCTCTCTCTCTCTCTCTCTCTCTCTCTCTCTCTCTCTCTCTCTCTCTCTCTCTCTCTCACTCATACACACACACTTCTCTGATGTCTTGTAGCTGTGGATTGCCAACTGTGCTCTCTCTCATTTCGAGGTCAAACGCAGTAGGAGTAGAGATTGGTCAGGCTGTGTGACACACACATGCGTAGGCGCACACTCACACAAAACAAAGAAACTGGTCAGCTTGAACGGTCGACCATGAAACAGTACTACAGGCATGAACAGCTACTGTAGAGGAGTAATGGAGCTGAACGTATGGACAGCAGAGATACCACCTAGCTCTTACACAACTGACACCAATTCATCACCTCTAACATCCTTTACATTTTCAATCAGGAGACATCTGTGACTAGTAGCATACTTGTCTATTACGTGGGGATAAAATTAGACACACTATACACACACACACAAACACACACACACAATTTTGCCAAAGTATTTACTCACCCATCCAAATCATTGCATTCAGGTGTTCCAATAACTTCCATGGTTACAGGGTAAAAAAAAACAATCACCTAGGCATGCAAACTGCTTCGACGAATATCTGTGAAAGATTTGGTCGCTCTTAGGAGCTCCCAGTCATGAAATTTCCTTGCTACCAAATAATACACAGTCAACTGTTAGTGGTATTATAACAAAGTGGAAGCAATTGGGAACGACAACAACACTGCCATGAAGTGGTAGACCAAGTAAAATCACAGAGTGGGTCGAATGCTGAGACACAAAGTGCACAGAGGTCGCCAACTTTCTGCAGAGTCAATAGCTACAGACCTCCAAACTTCATGTGGCCTTCAGATTAGCTCAAGAACAGTACATAGAGAGCGTCAAGGAATGAGTTTCCATGGCCGAGAAGCTGCGTCTAAGCCTATACTTCACCAAGTGCAATGCAAGGCGGATGCAGTGGTGTGACGCCACTGGACTCTATAGCAGCGAAGAGACTTGTTCACTGTCCGGCAATCCAATAGACGAGTCTGGGTTTGGTGGTTGCCAGAAGAACGGTACTTGTCTGACTGCATTGTGCCAAGTGTAAAGTTTGGTGGAGGGTGGATTATGATGTGGGGTTGCTTTTCAGGAATTGGGTTCGGCCCCTTAGTTCCAGTGAAAGGAACTCTTAATGTTTCAGAATACCAAGATATTTCAGACAATTTGATGCTGCCAACTTTGTGGGAACAGTTTGGGGATGTTTCAACATGACAGCGCAAAAGTGCACAAAGCAGGGTCCATAAAGACATGGATGAGTGAGTTTTGTGTGGAAGAACTTGACTGGCCTACACAGAGTCCAGGCCTCAACCTGATAGAACACCTTTGGGCTGAATTAGAGTGGGTACAGCGATCCAGGCCTTCTCGTCCAACATCAGTGTCTAACCTCACAAATGCAATATAGTCAAGTCAAGAGGCTTTTATGCAAAAGTATTTACATATAGTGTATGTAATACAGTTATTACATACAATATACTAATATACTTATTCATTTTTTACTGATTAATCTGCAAGGTCAGAAATTAGAATAGAATATTTCTACAGGAAAACTAAGTTTTTGATTAAGCATTCTTTTCTGTTTGGCTACTAGCCAGAGAGTTATACTATAAATGCATAGAACTTGAGGTGAGAGGCTCTATAATAGGTGTAATTTTCTGCTTAGTCAAATGTGTAAAAATGTACTGTATACTGTGAGCTATTTAAATATTAGTGTGTGTGAGCCACATGAAATGAATCTGCAGGCCGGATTTGGCTCGCAGACCTTGTGTTTGACACAAGTGCATTAGAGACACAGTGGGGAGGTGTGGATGTGACATCGTCTCGTCTTTCACTGTCCAGGGTGCTGAAGGTCAATTACACACCACTCACACAATGCAGTGTGTGTGTGTCTCCAGTAGAGAGCAGTGTGCAGTGTCCGGCTACTGTGTGGAATATGTCACTGTGTAAAACACCTGCCCAATATAAATGTTTCAGAATTATTGCTCTTTCTCTTTGCTTTTTATATTTTCTCATCTAATTTCTCATCTCAAGCACATGGTTTTCTCATCTGGTTCCATCTTTTATTTTTTTCATCTGGTTACACTTTAAGCAACTGAGAGTTGTTTTTTTTAATAATTAGACCATACTTAAATTAACAGGATCTTATACTGTACAATTATCAGTTTTATAATCCTTTTTAAGATCTTTTTTTGTTGCATTATAAATCCCTAAGGACAATTCAATCACAGCTTTTCACTTGCTACTACAGTACCAGCAAACCCCCAAATTAGATGATTAGTATGTGTAAGGATTGAAAAAGATGTAAAGTATATGTGTTTGCAGTGAATGGGGTTCATCAGTAGTAGGAGGTTTTTACTTTATTGTTGGCAAAAGCTGGCAGTCAAAAAAGTGAAATCAGCCCATTTTCATTAAACTTCAATAAACCTCCATCAATGTTTTTTCTTGAAAAGAACAAAATTCAAAATGTGAACATTTGGTTATTTTGATGGTATTATGGTATTTCCTGTTGTAAACATGATGTTTGTTTACTAGGGATCTTAGTCCTGCACACCTTTATCATGAAGAATAAGGTGAAGAATTGCATGTGGGGTCATGTGAATTAAAAATGGTTTGTATTTGTTTTATTTAAATGAGAGTAATAGAAATAAACAAATTATCTAATGTGTTTTTTTAATTTCCTACATGTACAGAGAAGGAAAGAAATGACTATGTTGACCAGAAGAGTGGAAAAGGGACGTGCCCTAAAACACGCTTTAGAGCAAATCATAATGAAAGACACACAGCACAAAACAAAACTTAATCACCCAAGTAAAGAAAGATCTGTTCTTGCAGTGACTTAAACTGTTCAACATAAAACCATTATGTATGCAAAAAACCTAGAATATGAATATAAAATAATGGACAGTGGGCCAAAGATAGATTGCAATCAACATTGTGGAGGCAGTGTAGCTTTGATGTAGTATGATGAAATGTACCCAATATTGCTGTGGCATTTAAATGAGATTATAGAACTTCACCGTCTAGACAGTGTCTATCCCAGCAGAGAAAGGTTGAATATCACAGACTGAACCTGCACTTTACTAATTCATGTGTTATGAAATTGACTTTGTGTGTCCTAGAGAGTCACTGCTCTAGGACAGTGGTTATAATTTAACTCTGAGCATTTGGGTGCATGATAAGTAAGTGGCTTTAGGATTTGCTTTAGTGTTCCACAGTCCTAGACTATTGGACTATCATGCCATTAGGCAATAGTAATGCATGTTTGCAAACCAACGATCACAACTGTTCATGCATTATTAAATAACACAACAGTGGTCAGCTGTAGCCGAGACCAGACAGTCTGACCTGGTGGCAAGGTGAACGCAAAATGAGAAACAAACATAGTTTTGAATTGCTTGGCCTTAACGCCTCATGAAAGCAGAGTCTAAATTAGGGATGGCAAGTGACACAATGGAGTTTATCTGGGATGGATGGTAAGGTGCCAAATAAGAAACCTTATGTATGTATATGCATATAGCATTTGTGAATAACAGACAAAACAAATGCAGTAAAACCAAACATTATCAATCAAAGGCAAAAAAAATTCAGCTAAACATCCACTTAAAAACAATAAACAGATGTTAAATATGCATAGACTGGGGAAATTGGAGAGTGTTTTCTAGGGAAGACCATTCATTTGCACTCTTTTTCCTGCCAAGGTTCAGTAGCAAGATTTTGAAAGGTGTGCCTGAAGTGTATTTTCATTTTATAATCTGCCTGGCATGAGAATACTAGTTTTCAGTAATGACTATAAAGTATTTTAATAATCTGAACGAGACTACTAGGAGAGTAAGGAATGTTTAAGAGGTAAAGTACAGTCAGTGTAAAAAATACTTGAATAAAATAACTATTAATTATTTACATTTTTAGCAGACACCCTTATCCATAGTGACTTATAACAGGGAAGGATTAAGGGCTTTGCTCAACGACCCAGTAGTGGCAGCATGGTGGTGGTCAGATTTGAACCTGTGACCTTTTGATCCAAAGTCCAATGCCTTAACCACTGATCTACACTTTCTGTATTATGAGAGCAATAATCCCCTGTGGTTACAATCCAATAGTTGACTGCAATATCACCGTAATTTCCGGACTATTATGCGCACCCAAATATAAGCCGCACCCATTGAATTTTTCAAAGATTTTTATTTTGAACATAAATGTGCCTAAATTGAAACTAATGAACTTTACACAGGCTTTAACGAAAGACAGTGACTGTTACACCACTTGTATCTAAACAGTAGCCTACCAAGAAAGTCATTGGTCACTGTCTTCCTCCTTTCTTTCACAACAATTTCTCTCGGGAGTTAATCTTTTGGCATCGTCGTGCATTTAAAAATCACCATCTGTGAAGCTTTTCTCCCGATGCCGTGCAGCTCAGAACACAGGTGAAGTGTGTTTTTTCATACCCGGTTGTTTTCAGCGTGACGAATGATTCGCATTTCCTGTAGACAGTCCGAGTGAGCGGCAGGTCAAACATCAGAGGAACCTCATCTATATTTATTATGTGGTGCGGCCCAATTCAGTGGGAGCGCATCTGATTTAATATAAAGAGTTTTATTGGTTCTCCTGAACCCGTTCGGCAATTTCATTGGTCTTATGTTATGGGGCTCAGTTTTTTGGCTTGAAGCTTGTAAAACCTGGAAAAACCCAGGAAAAATCCATAAATTAGCTGCTTCATTGTTTAAGCCGTGGGGTTTAAAGCGTGAGAAAAAAGTAGCGGCTTATAGTCCGAAAAATACGGTACTATAAAATTTTTATCTATATTGTAGTAGTAGTAATTGAATCATTTTTAATAAATAATAATAAAATAATGATTAAAATACTCATTACTACTTTACATTACTGTTATGAGTAATAGAGCATAAAGAAGTCATCCTTAATGATGGTACCAATGGCTTGCCTGATACTCATTGGGTGCACATTAAATGGCACCTTAGTGTTTAAGGTGCTTCTGGTGAAATCAGCCTCAGTTTTTTCTTTTTTGACTTAATCAAGCTTTTATATTTTAACTCCAAAGTTACATTAACAAAAAACTTCCATTGATGATGCCACTAACTGAACTTTATTATTGGTGTCACTGTTGGTGACACCAAAATTTAACATAAAAATTAGACGAGTGAAGTGATTCAGTCCCAGTGCAGTTATAAATATAAACACTCTTAGAACATTGCTCATCCAATCAGATTAGTGAAACAGTTCTGTTGATAAAACAGCACTATTCATCTCTAGTTTTCTCTAGAAGAAATGTTAAAAAATAGTTTCAAACCAGCTCTAATACTAATATATGGTTAATTAAAGTAAATAAATGTAGTATATTTATTTAATTGTAAAGACGAGCATTTGCAATTCTAACATGAATGCAATGGCCAAGGAGTGAAACTTATAACAGAAAAGAGTTTGTGTTTTTTTCCTCGTCTTCTGTTTCTTCCTAACCCTGTGTTTGTGTATATTATTCACCTTTATACGCTACTTCTACAGAGTTACTTTGTTTATGGGGATATGTTGATATATATTAACATGGGCTATTTATACATGAGGGATGCAGGCAATGCGGGTGGTTTAAAACTTAGAAGAAAAAAAATACAGAGCAAGCGTGCAGTCACCTTCAGGGTGGAAAGGGCACAGTGATCTGATTTGGGATGACCTGATCTGAGCAAGATTCAGCTCTGATGAAATTAACATCTATGTCAATAAGGGAAGATGGACATGTTGTTGTTACGAGGGCACAGCGAGGTCACACCAACTAGAAATGAAAAATTATATACTTTGATAGAATTGTTGTCCATGTAAATATTTATGTGCACTCTGATAAAGCTCCAGTGCCTTATGTGTGATCCATCATTCATCATATGACCATTAGCTGGTAAGTTCACGAGACTGACTGACCATTAGTTTATCATTAGAGAAAGAAAAACCTGTGGTTAAAGTGGTTCGATCAGGCTATTGTTGTCCAGTTGAAACTTTTTGCTTTTTCAAACCCCTGGTGATGTTCTTCCATTGTGAGTCTGTGCTTGTTTTTACATTCAGTATTCTCTCTTCCTGTGAGGTACAAGAAGTTTGAATTTTTATATTTGGATTCACTGATCTAGAAGATAGTGAGTTGTTCTATAAACACCTGCTCATAACCACAGACACCAGTGTGACTGAGCACATACCACTCCCACACAACATTGGAGAGGTAAAGACCTAGAGGAAGAGAGGGAGGGCAGTGAAGGACGAACACAGAGACGCAGGTGCAGGACATAAACATACTGTTTCAGACAGTCACGCAGAGAGAAAGAAAAAGTGAGAGAGAAGGAGAATAAGTGTAGTGATTGCAGCTTTGCTGGTTTGTATCCTTGTTTATTGCAGACTATGTCTTTTAGGAAGAGGAGCTTCACTTTTGGGGCTTATGGAGGGTAAGAGTGAATTCCTGAGTATGTGTGTGTCTGTGTGTGTGTTTAAGCATTTTGTAATAGCACATTTTAAATAAGATTTCCATATATTGTTGGACTGCTCTGAAGCTGTGCATGTTTTTCAGTGTAATTAAACCTTTTTCTTATGAGTTCAAACTAAATTACTGCTGGCACAGTCTGTTACCGAGGTCAAAAAAGACAGCACGTCCGCTTAATGTCTGCAGGCATGCCATTAATGAGTGTCTGCTCTCCTCAACCAAGCACTAATATATTCTCAAAAAGGTCCTATCACTTGGGGAAGAGAAAAGAAAAATGGGCTTTGCACAGTGAACGGAACACTGTATCCAGGGCTGTCTTTTATAAAAATCTGATAATCATCCCAGAGGAAAGTTTCTTCAGCTGGCTTTCACTTATCACTGCTATCTTCTGCTGCCTTATTTTTATTTTATGGAGTTATATATTGTTCATTGACTTGCCCATATACTTAAACTGCAGACCTCCAGTCACGATTTTGTCATGTGCTTCATCATCAGGTTACAAACACAACCAGTCAGCAGCACTTTGAGTAAATAGGGGCCATTAGTCACAAACTTAACCACATGAGAAACTTGCACTGTAGCAGCCACTACTTGTTTACCTTCTCAGGCATTATAGGTGTTTTAAACTCTAAATTTTCTTATAATTAAACACTGTGTATAACAGGTAATTCAATCATATTCTAATCAAATCTATTAGCAATAGAAACAAAATTGTTTGGGAATAGATGCCATGCCTCTAGGATCCGTGTGTGTGTGTGTGTGTGTGTGTGTGTGTGTGTGTGTGTGTGTGTGTGTGTGATCTATATGTGTTTAATGTAGTGCCTCTGTGTCTATCTGGTAAGGTGGTAGCTAAGTGGTTATGGCATTGGACTTCAGATCTGAATGTCATGAGTTCAAATTCCAGCCACACCTAGCTGTCACTAGTGGGACCCTAAACAAAACCCTTAACACTGTAGCTGCTCAGGTGTATGATTAAAATTGTAAGTCACTCTGGATATGGGTGTCTGCCAAATGCTGTAAATCTGATGTTCAGTGTTCCAAATATCTGTATTTGGATTTTAACTTCAGCGACATCACACAAATTCATAATTGGCCTTAAATATATACAGTATACCACTAAAGTGAGTACACCCTTCACATTTCAGCAACCAATGTAGTATTCGTCCTCAAGGGACAGTACTATAGAAATGAAACTTGGATATATTTTAGAGTAGTCACTGTGCAGCTTGTAGAGCAGTACAGAATTACTGTCCTCTAAAAAATAACATTCTGAAGCAGAACATGATGTCACCCCTTCAGTAACTGGGCGGAACAGCGGTTAAATGAATAATGATTTCCACACAAAAAAACACCAATATGACAACTACCTTACTGAGGAAGCAGAAGGTGAAGGTGATGGAGTGGCTAAATATGTCTTCAGACCTGAACCCTTTTGACCTGTGGGGCATCCTCAAGCGGAATGTGGAGAAGCACTAACATCTAACATCCAGCAACGTGATGTTATTTTGGAGGAGTGGACGAGGATCCCAGCAACAACCTGTGCAACTCTTGAATTCCATGCTCAGAAGGATTAAGGCAGTGTTAGATACCAATTGTGCTCACACAAAATACTGACACTTTAGACACAGTTTTGACATGTTCACTTAGGGTGTACTCACTTTTGTTGCTAGTTCTTTAGACAATAAATGCTGTATGTTGAGTTATTTTCAGAGGACAGTTAATCTGTACTGCTATACAAGCTGCACATTGACTACTCTAAAATATATCCAATTTTCATTTCTATAGTTTTTTCTCTTGAGAACATATAATAAATTGTTGCTGAAATGTAAGGGGTGTACTCACTTTTGTGAGATACTGTAAAATTTTGCAGGATTTTAAAAATGTTTAACTCCTGCTTGTTCATTTGTTTCTTTCTAATGAAGTTAATGATTTAGGCTTGAAAGCCTGGCAGAGACAAATTAGCTTCCTCTTCATGAAACGGAGGAAATTGCCATTAACAGCTAACAGCTTTTTTAATGGGTTTTTTTAATTATTATTTATTTATTTTTAATACTGCACCATGCATTATACTCTAATTAAAATCCATAAGTGGTTTTGCATTAATAGCTGTTTTTGGCTTTTTATTCAGTTTCACACAGAAAGCTATTTTTTCCATACAGGATCGCTTTTACCTTTGCATTAGTCATGCTAAACACATACTGTTAGTGGCCTAGAATATGTGAGAGAGAGAGAGAGTTATCATCATAAAATATTAGTTTTTTTCTGCGAACTCTCACCGTATAGTAGATACACAGTGATGATCGACCCGTTTAGATTTTTATAAACGTATCACATTTGCAGTGACTTTCTATATATGAAGGTTTGACCTTTTCATACAGCCACAAGCAGCTGATGTTTTCATACCTAGAAATACAGTGTTATATATTTAAATTTTTTGTCACAACAAACAAAGTTAACTTCTTTCCAAAGACCATTACATGAGAGCTGAATAACAATGCTAGGTTTGGCTAGATAGTTTTGCTAATAACGTATTAACCCATTAAACATTTTTGTTTTCGTCTATTGTTGGACTTTTATCTGTGCTGTTGACTCAACAGTGGCTATTTTTATCCCATCTCAGCAAGATCTATGTGAACACAATGTTTTGATTAATACATTTCTGTTTCTGAGGGGCTCAGACCTTTAGGCTACAGAAGTCAGGATTAGCATAATGGTCACTGAGCTGGGCTGAAATATAATGCAATGATAAAAAGAAAAAAGATTTCTCAGCACTAATGATTTCTGTGCCTAGCACGAGATTCAAATGATCATTTATGGATCTAACAATTAAAAAGTATCGCAGACCTTAGTGATGGAGAGCTACACCTCAAGTGCAGGTTTACAGATTTACTGTATATAACCTGTTTAGTAAACCTTATTAATAATACTATTTACTACTTTAATAATACTAATTGTCATGTCCAGGTTTAAAACTCTTAAAACCATAGAAGGGAAATCTTAATGCTCTACATACAAGGCTCCCCCTCAACACATGACCTCAAGGACATACAAGGACATTTTGTTTCCACTGTTTTGTATTAAGGACACACAGTGTGGCTATTGCCTACCGTATTACTGCCTCACAGCACAACCATTCCCAGTGAAATCAGAAGCTGAAGTAACTGCTAGGAAGTATTTTTGCATTTTTTCCCAGTATTTTTAGATGGTGTTTTCTCCCAACTCCTAAAAGCATATCAGTGGGTAGATTAGTTACTCTTAATTGCCCATAGGTGTTATTAAGTAAATATTGGATGTATAAGGTGTAATCAAAAGCTTTCAAACATTATTCTAAGATTATTTAAAGAAGATTTTGGGTAAAATGAATATTACAACAGAGCTTTACGGTCTAATTGTCCACTTATAAAATCCTTGGAACAGCTGAAGCACTTTTTTTCATGATTCGTTTATTCCCATTATTCTTGGCCTGAATAAATATTTCATGGCTGATTTAAGTAGAGAATGTACTTTAGTGAGTAAACACTAACTGGATTAAATATTAAACTTCTCAGGCATGACTTTGCACATTGTAATAAATATAAATGTAATATCAAAGTTTTTCAGTTAAATATACACAATAAGGATGACCTTCAGTGCTCTCTCATCATAACACACCAAGCTAGCTTTAAAAACTTGCCTACATTTTAGGTTTAGCTATTATATGCCTGGAGGTAATGAGTTTGTTGGCACTGTGTTGTTTAACCGTTAGCAGAAGGCGGCAAATCAACCCAGCCATTAGGGCTGAACAAGCCAGTGCACTCTTAGCGACGGTCCCAAGCCTGGATAAATGGGGAGGTTTGCATTAGGAAGGGCATCCAGCGTAAAACATGTGCCAAATCAAATATGCGGATCACGAATCAGAAATTCGGATTGGTCCAGGCCCGGGTTACCAACGACCGCCATAGGTATTGTTAGCCAACAGGGTACCGGTGGAAATTGGGCCACTGTTGGCCGAAGGAGGAGTAGGAGAGGAGAAAGACATCTACAGATACGACAGGGAAAGGAGAAGTGTAGGGGAGTGGAGGTTAGGGTTAGTACTTTAAATGTTGGTACTATGACGGTTAAAGGGAGAGAGGTAGCTGATATGATGGAGAGGAGAAAGCTAGATATGTTGTGTGTTAAGGAGACCAAGTGGAAAGGGAGTAAGGCCAGGAACACTGGAGGTGGGTTTAATGGATGGAAAGAGAAATGGTGTAGGGGTGATTCTGAGGGAAGAGTACAGTAAGAGTAACAGTGTAGTGGAGGTGAAGAGAGTTTCTGATAGGGTGATGAACGTGAAGCTGGAAGTTAAAGGGATGATGATAAATGTCATCAGTGCTTATGCTTCACAATTGGGTGGTGAGATGAAGGAAAAGGAAAAAGTCTGGAGAGATTTAGCAGAGGTAAAGAGGGATGTGGCAACAGCTAAGGAAAAGGCATATGAGGCGCTTATGAGAAGTTGGACACTAAAGAAGGATTTGTACCGATTGGCGAGGCATAGGACCGAGCTGGGAAGGATGTGCTGCATGGAAATGCATTGACTAGTGAGGAGAGTGTGTTCAGAAGATGGAGGGAGTATTTTGAGCAGCTGATGAACAAGGAAAATGAGAGAAAGAGAAGGGTGGATGGTGTGGAGATGGTGAAGCAGGAAGTGGATAGGAGTGATTAAGAGGATGAAGAGTGGAAAGTCTATTGGTCCAGATAATATCCCATTGGAGTTTTTAACCAGATTGATCAGCAAGATTCTGGAAGGTGAGAGGATGCCTGAGGAATGGAGAAGGAGTGTGCTGGTACCAACCTTTAAGAGAGGGAATTAATCAGAATCAGATTTAGAAATAGCTTTATTACCAAGTATGCTAACACACACAAAGAATTTGACTTGGCGTCAGGAGCTTCCAGTGCAGGAGAAGTACAGACATTAAGTTGATCAGTCACACCATGAAGTTATGGGAAAGAGTAGCGGAAGCCAGGCTGAGAGAAGAGGTGACCATCTGTGAGCAGCAGTGCTGAGTAAGAGGACCACAGATGCAATATTTGTGTCAGATAAGTATGTGAGGGTGGTGCAGGACATGTATAAGGACAGTGTGACATTAGTGAATTGTGCAGTAGGAATGACAGACTGGTTTGAAGGTGGAGGTTGAACTGCAAGATGTAGAGGACAGAGTGGTATGAAGACGAATGGTCGGTAGTGGGGACCCCTAATGGTACCAGCCAAAAGAAGAAGTAGAAAAAGATGGGGGCAAATTATTTGTTCTTTGTAACGCACTATTATTATTGTTAGTAAATCATTGTATTTATTGTCTTTGCAGAGTGGACAAAACTTTTTCCAGGTCTAGAGGTTTATGGTAAGAAACAATTATTCAATGTTTCAAAAACCATAATTTTTCTACGATTGTATACAGTATGATGTAATTTATTATCAGTTGGTCATAATAAGATTTGGGAAATGAAATATGATTTTTGGAAACAATGCTGATTAAGTATGGATAATGTGTTTTTTTATTTATTTATTTTTTTTGTTTCCTTAAACTAAAAACTAAACAATCTCTATGAATTCAATACTGCATTGAACAACCTTTATTTTTTACACTTATTTGTGTAGAAACAGTAAAATTATGTGGAGTAGTTGTGCTGTCTGTACAGTTTGATCATATTAAGTGTTACCTTTTGGTATATTGGTATCGATTATGAGTTGTTTCACTCTTTAATTTGAGAACATCTCTAAGTTACGTATATAACCTTAGTTCCCTGAGGAAACGAGACGCTGCATCGAACCGCTTTGGAAACGCGCCCGAGTGTTCACACTTTGAAATAATGTGTGTAATCAGTCACAAATTAGACGCTGGCCGAGCGGCGGGGTGATGTCACCACCAAGTATAATATGCATATTTAGGGTGGACCAACCCACAGCATTACATACGTCTTGGATCGGAACTCTAGAGGACCAAGCTTTTGAGGCAGTCACACTATGGGTGGAGTGAGCTCTGACCCTGAAACGAGCGGGGAGACCAGAGGTCTCCATATGTGATGATGTGATGGCATCAACAATCCAAGGACTCATCCTCTTGATGAAGGTGTCGTGTGTGCGCTACGGACAGAGCCGGTTCATTTTTTCCTGGTCTGGGGCCTGGAACGGAGGAGGATAGAATGCCTGTAATCTTACGGGTGGTGGGATGACAGAGGGAACCTTGGGGATGTAACCTGCATGGGGATACAGAAAGGCACTAGCCATACCTGGGGTAACCTCCAGGAAAGAGGGGGCCACAGAAAGGGCCTGCAATTCCCCTACTCTCTTGATAGAGCAGATGGCCAACAAGAATGCGGTCTTGATGGAAAAGTGCCTTCAAGATGCCTCGGCTAGAGATTAGAAGGCACTCTAGGTTGTACTTTCAGGGTGGACAGAGCCAACCCCTTGGCAATCTGTCCCTGGAGGAAATCCAGCACGGAATCAGAAATAGTGGACTGGATCCAGCTAGTGGTGCTCACACCATGAGCAAAACAGACGCCACCTTGCGGCATACAACCTCCTCGTGCTCTCAATGAGAGGAGTTCCCCTGGGCCCAAACAAGGATCTGGTGTGCCAGCCTGCACATGGAGCATGAACGCAGAATTATTTAATTATTTTTAAGGATGCTAAAAAATATTTATGTAACTGTAAGTGATCCTCTGGATTAATTGTAAAACTGTGGTAAATGAATTAAAACTATCTGGATAAATGGAATTGTTGTAGTGTGTATCTCTACAGATAAGCCTGGTAGCACATGCAAATGTCAGCAAATACCTAAGAGACAACTCATTTTCCCCTCTTTCTTTATTTCTAACAGGCTGTAACACTCATATACACACACACACACACACACACACACACACACACACACGCACACATTAAGAGACAAAGAGCTGTTTATCTATGTGCTGAGATTAGCATCAATTTGAAGCATAATGACAATCTTTCTCTTTTGAAGCCTGTGTTTTCCTTTGGGTGACAGAATATCCCAGACTAATTAAAAGTTTTACTCATTACAATATTATTTAGGGAGGGAAATGTGCAGTTTGTAAAGTATGCTATACTTTTATACCCTATGCTCATACACTATGCTAAATATAATAACAGACCACTTTTTTATAGGAACATTCATGCAATAATCCATATAGGCATTTATGTGGCAGCAGCTCCCTCCATAAAGTTAACAGTTGAAGTTCACATAAAAAATGTGGTGGAAATTGTTATCTCGGGAACTTTGTGTCTTGCTGGTGTCAGATGACCAGAAAATGTTTTAACTTTAAGCTGTCCAGCTTTAGTCTGTTTACCACTGTAACCTCAGATTTCTGTCGTTGGCTGACATGAGTAACATCTGATATAGTGTTCTGTTGTTGCAGTTCATCCACTTCAAGGTTTAAAGTGTGCATTCTGAATTGGTTTTCTGTTATTGTAGACCTGTCAAAGCAGTCTGGCGTTTCTACTCTGATCTCTTTGATCAACAAGGAGTTTCCAAATGCACAACCTAACTCACAGGATGTTTTTTCTTTTCCTGTTAAAGTACACAAACTACACCTTCTTGTAACTGGGATTATGGTTAGTGTTATATTTAGGTGCAGGAATAGTATTAAATTGTACTTTATCATTATGTCTGTGGAAGGTCTTTACATAGACTGTAAGATAGTGTGTTTATATGGTTGTTGTTTTTTTTTTGTTTTGACTTAAGTAAACTTTGTTAAGAAAGCACTTTCTATTCCTAATGTTATGAAATGTATCACAGTGAAAAGCTGAGCCTGTGTAGCAGAAAACAGAACTGTGACATTATCTCACTCTCTGTGTATGACTCCAACACCCCAGGAAACATATGACACAAATAAATGAAACGTGATTGTAACACTTTAAAAACCTCCTTCTAGTATCACAACTGTATAGCTTATAGAACACAATGTTCTTATGATTAATCCCTATTCAGATCAGTCTTACTCATCAGCCTGCCATTCTGTTGAAACTTTAATTTCCCTCTTCTTGCCTCTGAATCACAGACCTGAGCTTGATTACCTCAGCCGTGGGCTCGCTGATTAGATGTCTTTAGTTGGTCTAGGACAAAGCTCTGCTTTGTTAAAATTAGGTCTATTACTTTTCTTTGTTTGTTGCACATGAGCACTAAAAATGCACAAAAATGCACAAAAATACTTGTCTATCTGTATAAGTAGTGGGAGCAGAAACCCTGTCAGTGAGACACTTGTTTATAGAGTAGGAACGATTGTGCTAAAGTGAATAATCAAGTGAAATAATGAATGATTTACTAAATCAAGTTGTTTTTATTATATTCATTTAATTCATTCATTTTTCACTTGTGCATTTATTATCATGGTATTTCTGATCCAGAATGCAGCTGCACTTGTTTTCAACCTCCCTAGGTTCCCCCACATAACCCCACTTCTATGCTCCCTCCTGGCTTCCTGTAGCTGCCTGCTTTAGATTTAAAAACATGATGCTGGCCTACAAATCCAAAAGACGGACAAGCACACCCCTACCACTCAGCACTTATCTCACCCTGCACTGCTCCATGCTCCCTCCGATCCTTAGCCACCTTTACCCACCTCTCAGGGTACATAGAGACTTCAGACTCTTTTCTGTTCTGGCACCAAGCTGGTGGAATAAACTTCCACTTAATGTCCGAACAGCTGAGTCACTAGCAGTCTTCAAATGACATCTAAAGACGTGTCTTTTCCAGAGGTTTTTAAATTGAATTTAAAAATGTGCTTTCTAATTTCTGTTCTCCCAAATACCATAAGTGTAAATGTAAATGTAAATAATATCTCCTGTTGTGGTGTTTTTCGAGTTTGGTTACAACCCTCAAGTCCCCAGAAGAAGAGTAGGAGAGTGTCTATGATACAGCATTTTTTTGAATGCCAGATCAATGAGAATTTGTGGGTGGAGATAGTGATGGGGTGATACGATGTTCCTCATGATGTGATTAAATTTATGCCATTGTGAGTTTAGTCATCGATAAGCCTTAAATCACAGTAAAAAATACCAACAGTGTTTCTGCTCTTGTATGTTTGTTCTGTAACAGAGCACAGACGAACAGCAGTGTTTCATAGTGTAAGCCTACAGATGAATCTCAGCCCAAGCAAACTGCAAGTCTGAACTACCACTTGAATGAGCAAATAAAGTTTTTTTTTTACACCTTCAGCTATCTCACATCTGTGACTGTATGATGTGCCTTACATACAAAACATGCACAAACAGTCTACAGATGTAATCACTCAAAAAAAAATCTAATCTAAAAACTAAATCTAAATCTAAAATATGTGTTCTTGCACATTCCCACACTTTTTGTTCATAGCTCTATATGACAAGGCTCAGGATAATTGATGTTAGTACTGCTTCAATTTAAGGCAATGGCTATCAGGTTTTTTTTTTCTTCAAGTGCTCTTTGTCTATATGGATCACTATACACATCGCCACGATTACTGATGTACCTGAACTGCTCTTGTTAATGAGCCTTGTAAAGATTATGCATAATAATGTGTGCAACTGCAAGACGATTCAGTGGTTCAGTGCGTTTGAAAAATGAACAAATGTTCCTCTTTTTTAGATTTATTAGAATGACCTCGAAGTTTGATTATGGTTTGAGTTTGGCCACTGGAATTGTATATTCATGGTGTAGTTAAGCGATTACTGCATTCGTGTTGATTACGACAGACCTTAAAAGAACCGCTGTGGTTTTTCATAATTATCATGTAATAACAATTATTCATGTCGCAGCATCCTTTAAAACTGTCACCTGTGTGTGTGTGTGTGTGTGTGTGTGTGTGTGTGTGTGTGTGTGTGTGTGTGTGTATGTGTATGCAAGTGGCAACTGAAACATTTTATTTGTTTATTTAGAGATCTCTACAGGAAATAGAGCACAGTTTAAATGTTGCTATATCTGTATACTTAATAAAGTGGATTTTTTTAGTGTACAACCTCATTAGCTTTGAATGCAGGTATGTGAGGGTGGGGGGGTTGTTTGGTGGTTAGAGGGGATAGAGTGGTTGACTGTTTCAGTACTATGTTATTTTGACAACCACAATAAAAACAAAAAAATTGGCTCCAATCCAGTACTCTGGTGTTGTAAATCAGCAAAAATATGCAACACATTATTCATACCACACATGATTAGTTAAAAGGCTAATACTAAAATTACTTCCTGTGTGTGCCACCATCCAACAAGTTTATATTATGTAATTGCCTCACATTAATACTAAAGGGTGTCGCTCTTTCTCTGTGCCCCACTGAGGGACTCAGGCTCTGTATCCTGCTGAGAATGTTCCTCTACCCACCTGGGCACCCACCAGGGCACATCTTGGCCTAACCACAGGTGTTACTTCCTAATTTTTCTCCATCATGGATGTTGCCTGCCTGTTTAGCTGTTGGTGCCACTCGGTTGGCCTGATTGGCTGAGGGTTTGTTGTCCCTTCAGACTCTGTCTCGAACTTCAATCTCATCATAACTTCTTTTTTTTTTTGGCTGTCCAGAACTTTGCTTTAAGTGACAAACAGATTGTCACATCTTAAATGTACACAGTAAAGTTTAAAAGAAACACAACTAAAATTGTACCTGTAACAAAAAGTATTCACTTGTATTCTTGTATTCGTGGTAATAAATAATGAAGGGACTCCATTCAAAATGAAGCGTAGATCAGTATGTGACTGCAACACCACCACTGTTTTTTACCAACTTAAATAACATAATGTAGATACTGTATACTTTTAGAAAGACAAACAAAATAACAAGTTAAACACAGGAGGATAAATAGCAGCAATTTTACAAGTAATGAAGCATTTAGTATTGCCCTTCCCTTACTGTTCTTAACCATCATTAACTTGTTCAATTGCTGCTGAAATAGTGGAAAGAGGCAAACACTGGAGGTGCAGTTTATATAATTTGTGTGTGTGTGTGTGTGTGTGTGTGTGTGTGTGTGTGTGTGTGTGTGTAAAATGAACAGATAAGATATTGCAGCTAGGCCTAACTATTGGAGTTATTATGAAAAAAAAACTACCGTTCATTAGTTGCACCTTTAATTATAAGTTTAAGCATTATATCTGCTCAGCTTGTCTCCTTATATGAACTAGTCACTGTGCAAAAACACGTCCAGGCACAAAATCACAAAATATTAAGCTTGTAATGGCCTTAAAAACAAACCATTGCTCAGAAAATGTGCAGAATTAAATACTCCTGAGACCTCGTGTGCCACTATTTGCTCATTTACTTTTGCTGCAGTGAACTGTATAAGGCCATTACCATCGAATAGAACATCAGGTTTTTTCTGTAAAATTTTACTGAGTAATATTTGTTTTTAGAACCAAAGCCATTTTGGGCTTTTACATAAGAGCTAAGGTTAATGAGAAGTCTTCAGACTTATTACCGGCATGGACTCTGTTTGTGGCTTATTAGATCTAATGTTAAAATGTGTTTCATAAATAACCTGACTGTGGGAAATGAGGCCTGGGTTATATAATTCGACCAGATTACATAATGTTAAATGATTCACATAACCAAGTGTGCTATGCCTGTCTAAAAAAGAAGACATTAACTGTGCTGTAACATTGCAGAATGTACAGATATCGATTTTTGCTTAACGCAGTGGGGTGTAAGGTCTAAAAAATGAATAATACATTATTTCTTTCATTTTAAACTTGTTAATGATCTTACCAGTGATGCCAACATTTAAGATTCAGCCATAGCATTTATTGGGTTTAGGTTAGCTAGAGCTGTAAATGAAACACCAGAAACTCCTGCTTTCTCAACTAAAATACAAATACAAATTCACCTAACCAGAAAAGCTAGTTCACAGAAGGGGACAGAACATAGGATTTGAAAGACAAGGATTTGTTTCTGGTAGTGATTACTTTCAGTTCATGGCATACTGACTTCTTCTAGAGGAACTTTGACTCAAGTTTTTGTTGGTTTTGTGAGATGCCAGAAAACGAATTATTATAAAGTAGTGGTTATAAAGGAGTTTTGCATTGTTGTTTTTGTTTTGTTCTTGGTTCATTTCTAAAATTGTAATTTTTTTTTCTTTTTTTTTCTTTTTTTTTCAGTATGTATTTTTTTTCAGTATGTATCATATTCATTATTTTATTAGCCAATTTATATTTGTTCTATTCTATCTGATTTGGTCATTTTCATGTCATATCACTAATATTGGTGCAAAGACTGATGTTTAAATCAACAAGCAATAGTGCCAGAAAAAGTGCCAGTTGATTACCAATAAATATATTTACTGTATAGTAAAAATACATGCAGCATAATTTCTGACACTGACTGGACTGCAGTGAGTTTATACATTCCACCTATACATTAACGCTGTTTGTTTAAAATTCAAAAGTTTCTTCAATATGTTTTTCTCATTTATGCAGTTATCAGGGAGCTGTCCTGACTAGATAGTCCCGAGGGATTTTGTGGTAGTTGTTTTTTCTTTTTGCCTGTTAGAAATGTTGGCAGCTCAGTCCCTCTTTTTTCTGTCCACTCTCTCTTTTGTCTATTCCTTTAGCCCTCAGGGTAGGGTAGTGTTCGTCCACCTGACACCGGCTCTAGACCCACCTTTCTGGAGTGAACTTATGACCAATAAGCGACAATACTAGAAACAGGTTTGGCCTCTCTGTCACTCTCATCTACCATAATAAGCGAACAAACAATAAATCAGGTACCAGTCTTTGGAGAGTCTCACTTAAGAAGCAGAAACTGAAGTCTGTTTCAAAAATTTATATAAAATAGTTAATTCAGTTGTTTGTCTCTGCCTGTATCAAGTTTGGATAATGTTGGGGTCCAGAAGAAGGAACGCGATTACAACCAAGAGGTTCAACCTGCCACAAGTTGTCCTGCTCAAAATCAACCTGTGGTAAGACCAGAGAACGGAGAAGGAAATCAGGCAAGCAGGTCTGGCAATGTGTCAGCATAGTGTATCGACTTTTTTCATGGAGATGCAGTGGAGTGCAGTAACTTTGGACAGTTAAAGTGCCTTGGGGCATTCTGGTGTATTTAACGTAATTAAGTTTGCATTCTTATATTAAATCCAGTGTATTGCTCAGAATTGGCATCGGTAGAAACAAGAAAAATTATTTTGAGTGAAAAAAAAAATCTTGTGTCAAATGGGATTGTTTGGAATTGAAACAGATTTGAAAAAAAATGTTAAGCTGAAAACATCTACATACAAAGAGACATGATTGCAGCGTTGTGCTGATTTTAATACATTTATACTTTGTACTTAATTAAATGTACTATATTTTTTGCATGTAAGTGTAATAGTTTGACTGAAAGAAAAAAGCTACAGTTTTAGATGAGTCATTGTTTTATTTATTTATTTATTTATTTATTTATTTATTTATTTATTTATTTATTCATTCATAATATCATTATAAAACTTAGTTTAAAAAATACAGATGTATACTGAATAATAATAAACTTGTATTGTACTGTCTCTAATTTCAAGTAGGTTTTTTTTTCTCTTGATTTTATATTTAAGTTTAAATTTGTTTTGTTTCTAAGTTCGGGACTTAAAGCCCAGACAGTTTGTAGGTTGTGGGATATTTGTTCCGGGAAGCCCTTCCTAAGGTGGTTCAGAGTCTTTCGGATTTTTACATTCTACAGCAATGTTAAAGTAGATTAGTGAATAGAGGATACATTAGAAGAGTGTGAAGTAGTCAAATTGTAGTCCCATTTTAAAAGGTCTGTGGCTTGAATTACACACACACACACACACACACACACACACACACACACACACACACACACACACACACACACACACACACACACACACACACACACACACACACACACAGAGTGATGTTCTGAGCAGTGGGCTCTCAGTCAGGGCTAATGGTGATACAGGAAATGAAAAATATCTTTTAAAAAATAAAGGAAAACAATTCAGATTGTACAGAGTAGTCAATGTGTAGTCAGTTTGTATAGCAGTACAGATTTACTGTCCTTTGAAAATAATAACATACATATTCTCTCATACTGACCATTGGATGTTCAACATGGCAAAGAACTCTCTGGGGATTTAAGCATTAGAACTGTTGCTCTTTACAAAGATGGGCCTAAGCTATAGGAAGATTGGTCACACCCTGAAACTGAGTTGCAGTACAGTAGCCAAGGTCATACAGAGGTTTTCCAAGATGGTTTCCACTAGGAACAGGCCTCGCAAGGGTCGATCAAATACGTTAAGACCTCGTGCTATGCATCAGGTGCAGGAGCTGGATTAAAAAAAACAGACGCATCATGATTGCTGCCAGCATTGTCTGCTTGTCAGTACTCAGAACATATGCTAAACACTGCAACAAGTTGGTTTGCATGGCCATCATCCCAGAAGGAAAGAAAGCTGGCTCACAAGAAAGCCTGCAACAGTTTGCTGAAGACAACCTGTCTAAGAGCATGAATTACTGGAACCATGTCCTGTGGTCTGATTAGACTAAGATAAACTTGTTTGGCACAAATGGTGTCCAGCATGTGTGGTGACGACCTGGTGAGAAGTATCAACAAAACTGTGTCTTGCTTACAGTCAAGCATGGTGGTGGTACCATCATGGTCTCGGGCTACATGAGTGCTGCTGGTACTGTGGAGCTGCGGTTCATTGAGGGAAAACATAGATTCCAACATGTACTGTGACATTCTGAAGCAGATCATTATGCCTTCTCTTCAGGAACTGCGCAGAAAGGCAGTTTTCCAACATAATAACGACCCCAAACACACAGCTAAGATGACAACTGCCTTGCTGAGGAAGCTAAAGGTGATGAAATGGCCAAGTATGTCTTCAGAGCTGAACCCTATTGACCTGTGGGTCATCCTCAAGTGGAAGGTGGAAAAGCACCATGTATCTAACATCCAGCAGCTCCATGCTGTCATTAAGTGGAAGAGGATCCCAGCAACAACCTGTGCAGCTCTTGAATTCCATGCTCAGGAGGATTGAAGCAGTGTTAGATAACAATTGTGCTCACACAAAATACTGACACTTTGGACACAGTTTTGACATGTTCACTTATGGTGTACTCACTTTTGTTTTGTCTTTTTACTTATTGTACATATTGATATTTTGACACTAAAGGTTGTATGTTGAGTTATTTTCAGAGGAAAGTAATTCTGAACTGCTTTACAAGCTGCACACTGACTACTCTTAAATATATCCAAGTTTCATTTCTATAGTTTTGTCCCTTGCGAAGAAATACTAAAATCGTTTCTGAAATGTGAGGTGTGTACTCACTTTTGTGAGATACTGTATATTAGAGAAAGGGGGATACTTTTTTATATTTTTCTATATTTTTTGTGTTACTCTGCAACACCTTTGGCTTCGTATTAAGCCTTAGTTATTGTGCAGTTGTGTAGTGACTGATGTGCAGTTAAATTCATGAGGAAATGTACAGTATGTGTTTATGAGAGTGAGAAGTGTGAATCTATTTTGAGAGTTTAAAGGGTTAATACAGATCTGCGTGTATCTGCAGTATGTTGCAATATGCACATAAGAATGATCTTATTTCTGTTTTATCATGACACATTTTATGATGTGCAGCTCAGGTACACACACTTACATCACACAAATCTCATTGCTAATTCTTTCAAACACGATTACAATCATTTATATGCGCAGGTGCTGCTGACTGAAGTCCTCAGAGTAGCACTACTTTGCATAGACTGTATTTTGTGAAGGGTTAAATTGCTTTGTGTATTTGCAAATGATTTGTCAGCATTATGTGTTGACAGTATCGGCAATAAAATTGTATCTAGGCTGAGAAAATACAGAGACAGTCCTGTGTTGATTGTAGCATATTTATTAAATATGCTTCTGAACTGATTTGGAACGAAAAGCACAAAAATACATGATGAAATTTTGGCTGAACAAAAAAATTCAAATTCTAATGCCACATACTTATAGACACCCATAAACGCCTCCGCTTCTGCATCTTTTCATCCTCCTGTTCCACTTGTATTCAGACATGCTGCACTAGAACCTCAGCTGTCATAGCGATTGCAACTTTAAAGTTTAAAAGATGAAAACATTTTTATGTGTGGGATTTAGGCTCAGGATATTCTGGGCAGACCATTCAGAGTCTTTCAGATTCCAAGTTTGATCTTTTTTTCACACTATTTGGGCAAAATCCAAATAGACCTTATTTTTCTTGTTATTCTGAGCCTTGACTACTTAATTTTTTTTATTCCAGATATAGAAACACAGGACAACCATGTCATCCAAGTAACATACACTCAGTAGTCACTTAGGATCACCTGCACACTTGCTCAGCTATGCAGCTTTTCACTCGGCCAATCATGTGGCACCAGCACAGTTCATAAAATCATGCACATATAGAAAAAGAACAGGTCTTTCTGTGAGTGACTGCTCTCCTGGCTAAAACATATTGAATGACCAGATTGGTTTGAGTTTACAGGAAGTATGTACTAACTCAAATAAGCACTTTAAACAGTGGTGAGAAGAAAAGCAACTTAGAATGCACAACGTATCAAACCTTGAGGTCGATAAGCTACAGCAGAGAAATACCATATTAGATTTCACTCCTGCCAGCCAAGAATAGGAATCTGAGGCTACACTGAGCACAGACTCAACCACACTGGATCAAAAATTAGACTTGCAAGTTTAATATGTGCTACTGGATTGAAAATGTTTTTGTGCTGCTGGCTTGAATTCATTGCCTGAGTGTTGAGACACTTAATCTATGTAGTGTTACAACAATATTCCATTGGTATACAGTGAATGTTGCAAATTGTTTTCAGTATTAAATTGCACACACAGGCAGACGGTTCGGTTTTTAGTCTACAAATAATCAGGTAGCAACATCACTAAATACTATCAGTATTCATCAGATCATTAGTGCACTTCTGTCTCTTCTGTTCTGATGTAATCCTAACACTGACAGTGATTTATTTGCAGCCAGAATGTGTTTAATGGGGTCCTACTGAGTCGTGCAAAATCATTTGTCAAATGCAAATACGTATGACGCACCAAATATTTATGCCTCACTGCCTTTCATGTTTATTCCCAGTTATTTGGTTGTGTGTATTTACAATTTGTGTGTGTGTGTATTTGTGTGCTTGTAAAATTGAATCACGTTTGCTAGTCACAATGAATCATTTTTCATTTTGTGGCCATGCAGGTGACTAAAGCGATTATCTTATGAAGTGATTAATTGGTACCTTCTAGGCCAGTCTAGTGCACTGTGTACAACAAGTGACAGTTGCTAGTTACTAGGTTATAGTGCTGTATGAAATATTGCATTTGGGTTAAGCCACTGGATTCAAATTTCAGCTAATAATAGAGCTTTTTGACACTATGAACTATACAGTTGACAATGAGGATAAATGAAGGGCTTATTCCTCTATTCATCTGCTTATTATAGCTTTCTGTAAATAATATCAAATATACTCATGTGTATCATATTAAAGATTATGCTGTGTAATGTTATATATAGACTAGAAATGATGGCTTTTTTGTTTAAGAGTTGTGTGTTTTCACTTTCACAGGAAAAATGATGGCAGAATCTCTCAAAAATCTCACACATTAGAGTCTTCTCACTTGACCCACTCGTTACACCTCTCCCCTCTTTCTGCACTTCTGAAGGTAAGACACATTTTCTTTTCTTTTTTTTGTTTTCAGTCATTAGCTGAGCCTCCTCCTTCTTTCTTTAATTCTGTTCAACATTTTTTTCATTTTCAACATTTCTTCACTTTATCCTTGTTTCTTTGCTAAAAGGAGAGTTACCTTAGAGGCATGGACTAGTCTTAGCAAGATTTCACATTTAGGTTTAGTTTTGTGGTAGACCTAAGGACAGCTAGACTGGGGCGTGATTTATCATTAAATTAAATGCAAAAAAACGTTGTACTCTGAATACTTTGTACAGTTGTGTCTATCAAATTAGTTCATATGAATATGAAAGAACAAAAGTGACAGAAAGATTGCATTTTCCTGTGAAGTAAGATTTTGAGTTTGCAGCTTTAAGATTTAGTCTTCTTCGATGTGTTTTGTCAGTGGTGGATTTAGGCAAAGGCGACATGGGCATCTTCTCAGAGGTGGCACGGGGCATCCACAGAAAAGAAAACTCATTCAATAATTGTTTTGTTTTGTTATTAGCGCCCATTTGCATGGTCGCGTTAATTATTATATCATGTCACGGTCAATGAACCTGGTCGGCACCCTCCACCCGGAGAAGTTCACTCACTCATACACTCAGAAAGGAGGGGTGGGGAATCAGTAAGGAGAGCTGAACCCGAATTAAAATTATGGATGACAAAAAAAAGGTCTAAACCCTCAGGAGGCCCATTCAGAAAAAAGAGGAAAGAAGTAGGGGGGTGTATGCAGCTCTATCACTCCTCTCGTTATGAGTTTTATGGTTTTTGGTTCTAAGAGTTTAATAAATTAAACACAATTACATATGTATTTACTTGTGCAATAAATGTATTTAGGGTGAATTTTTCTACATAAAATGGAGCTCTCAGAAATGTCTCCAAATTTCTGAACTGCGCTGAGAATATCTTACTCATCCAGTGACAGTAGCTGAAGCAAAGAGGAGCTTTTCAAAGCTGAAACTAATAATTGGGGAAGACGTTGGGTCATGGCCTGGTTCACCCAGGGCTTCATTCAAGCTAAAACCACCATTTCCGCTTGGTGGTATCTACTTAACACCAACATAGAGCATAGTGTCGGCTCAACATCAAGCAGAACATTTTAAGAAGAATAAATGATAAAAGAAACTCCCGACTCTAACTTGTTACAGCACCGTGGCCTTATTTGTGTGTTGAAAAAAAGGTTTTGGTCTCATGATAATATTAGATATCAATCAGTGTTTAACTCAATAATGTCATTCTATTAATACATCGGAGTGCTGAGAGTAACAGGGTCTTTTTACATAAACTGAGTTGATTAGGCAAAAGTCTTGTGATAAAAATGATAATAAGACATTATAGGCATAATAACTCATCATACTTTATTTCTGAAGTTCATTTAGAGGCACATACTTTTTGAACTTTTCTCAATTGATAGTTTCAAGGGACCACTTTTACTGGAGCAATTTTTTACCTGCTGTATCTCTACTTTTACTGAAGTACATGTTTTGTGTACTTCATCCACCACTGCCATTAACTTCCTATAACTCCTTTATCCCTCCATCAGTGCCTTCCCACCCTATAGATCCATTAACAACAGCTCAAAGTCCCCTGCTGGGTACTCTGAGGACGTGCGAGGACACATTTACAGCTGTCAGAAAAGTATTATAAAAAAATTGAGAGTTCTCAGTTCTGAGATGCTTTTTTGTGAATCAGTTTTTTTTTTCAGTGAACTGAAGCAAAAAGCTTCACTTATAGTACTCTACTGCAAAGTGGTGTTCAAGATGATGACAGGAGTGGAATTGAAGTTGGCATGTAGGCTCTCCAAATTGTGGAATTGTATGAAAAATGTCACATTATATAAGGCTTGGGCAATTTCTATGCAAATTATTACTAAATTATAGACACAATCTGCATGGACCATTTTAATGAATACAGTTGAGCATTTGCTTGGTGTGAAATTTTATCAAAATCAATTCTCATTTCTAAATCAAATTGAAGCAGAAGCTGTCACAGCGAATTTAAAGTATGCAACTTTCTAACAGCTGGAATGAAATGCATCACAACATTAATTGCTTTGTGAAAATCTCATGTTTGGCATGTCTGCAAAATTTTTTCCCATATTTATTGCTATGCTTTTTATATTCTCGTGCTTTGCTGTAACCTCAGGTCACCCTAAGCCTTGTGAGCAAAAATCTTTCTTCTCTGTTAATGAGAAGGAGAGAATGTATTCGTATGGGTAAATTGCAGTATTTTACATACACTTAGAAATAAATGTTGCGCTTTCAAATCAGTTGTCTGTAAGATTAGAAAAAACTATGTGTATTAAACCTGTTCACACCTATGAATTAGGTGCTTAATTAGGAAACAATAACTAGGCCTTTTAGGGCCACATTCTACAACATAGTCTGAAAATCAATTCAGCATTGATAAGAATTCAACAGTTAACAAGCATTTTATATTTTCTAAGCGGGTAACAGTGGCATGATACAGCCTTCCAGCACAGCACCTCCATTATCTTATAGAAGCTGACCCCAGGAGAATTCAAGGCCAATAAGTAAAAAAAAAATAATAATAATTAAAAGCTTATTTCTGCAGTGTTATACAACTGAATTGCTCTGGTGCATATTCTTTAAATACCATGAATCTTACATTTTGTTAGTATGAGTGACCATTGTATGTTTTGTAACAAATCTAGGTTTAGGGAAGTATCTGTAGTTTGAGGAAGTGATTGCTGTCAGTCCACTCAGTAGCTGTTGATTCTCATAACACAACACAGGGGCACCAGGCAGTAGATTCATTCTTTAGGGTTCCTTCGGCCTGAATTCATCATGGCCAGAAGATCTTTCATTTACATGAAGCCAGCTGTTAGGGCAGGAGGTCAGCGTAGGCGACACAGTGATGTGAGTACATTTCTCTCGTGTACGCTTCTTTTTATTCAAAGGATGCATATGAAATGACGATACTGTATAAACTGTATAATGACAATACTGTATAAACATCTAACTCACATAAAGCTTGGGGTGCAATTTATCAGGTGCTTGTATAACTTTTAAAAAATTGGTGGGAAAAAAAAGCAACCTTTGATGATTCAGTTTCAATTAGGTTTTTTTATGCTTGTGGAAAAATGACATTTAGAACTACTAGTGAATCACTTGCATGAGTACATTGTGTAATAAGATTATGGACATATCCTGGGGTTATGTAATTCTCTTCTTGTTCATGTTATGCAACCTTATAACTTATTTTTAAAAACATTTTTGGAAACTTTATGAATTAGTGCTTTTAGCTGAATCAGCAGACCACAAGGAGAAGCATGTTGGATTTACAGTTTCACAATTTGTCACTGCAGACAATAGCAATTAGGTACTTTTTCTTATCGGGATAAACTAAATGTATGTTCACTTCTGCATTTACACACTGACCATATATACCAGTATACATTTTTATACATGCCTGGCAAAATCATTACCACCATCATTAAAGATTCAATTGAAGTGTGGGTTTTTTTGTTATATTTATAGTAACACCCCATTTTTTAACCAATTAATTTATAATCCTATAAACTACTATCTACCTCAATAACTTTCTATGCTTATAATGGGAAGCCCATATTTGAAAGCAGGTTTTACCCCAAACTTTTACTTTTTAGCTGTCATGCGAAACCATAAATACTGCAAGTCTGTTACAATCCCAGATCTAGCATGCCGTACATCTTGTGTAGATTGCAAAAGCATACTGGCACAAGACAATGAAAACGGTTGTGAATTATTATCAGGTATTAAGGCTTTAAAAGGTAATCACGCTGTGGCAATAAGCTGTGAATTAGGTGAGGTGATCTGCTCCGTCATCCCATTAATTATTACGAGTACGAATAGTGAAATTAAAAGCTGCCCTTACAATTCAATTACTGTACTTATTAAAGCCCATCACAATTCTATTAGGTATTGTCCTTTCTCTGATTATTGGATTATTAGCTGTTTTAGAAGCTAGTGTTATGATTGCTTTTATGAAAACATACAGGCTATAATTTAGGAATCCATTATGTTTGGAAAGATACACAGAAAATATCACTGATAGTCCCTGTTTTTTTATTAATGAAAAAATAAATATGCACTAGCAGTTGAAGATCTGTATCTATGTGCATGCTTTTATTTCATACTGCTCACCCAGTGTCAGTGTAAGGAGCGATTGCCTACAGGAGAAATTAAATTGTTTCTGAAAAGGAAAACATTTATCTTATCACATCTCTCTCTCTCTCTCTCTCTCTCTCTCTCTCTCTCTCTCTCTCTTCTTGATTGGTTTCTAGAATTCTGATTTATTTGCAATGATTGAGCAGTTGCAGGTAAACAGAGTTTGCATCCAGTCTCTCGAGAAATAGACTGAACATGCTCTTTTGTCACTTCTTACACCTTACCTTGTGGCTGTTGCCTTGCTGGTGACACTCTTCTTAAGACACTCTGTTTCTTTTCTCTTGTAACTTTCTCAATCTTTCTATGTATTTTTTTAGTCTGCTCACTGTACAGTCTCTGTACATTATACAGCTTTTGCTCCTGCTTCTTGCCTGTGTAATATAAATTCTAAAAAGATGAGATGAAATGTATGTATTTTCTGGCTGCTTTGCGAATAAGCTGACAGCTCAGTTTTGTTGAGAGTGGGTTAAAATAAAAAAAGGCTCTGTATAATTGCAGCTTATTTTCTGCTTTACAGAACAGCAGAATGGATGAGCAGCGATGCACACTTCCACCTCCTCTTAAGGTAAGATTGGTTATGAAGCCAGTATGTGGCCAAATGTTTGTGGACGCCTAAACTTTACACACATTTACAACCGCTTTGTTGTTATAATTGTATATATAACCTTCAATCTTCTAGAAGAATTTCAACTGGGATTTTACCACAAAAAAAAAAAAACATTGGTTCGATCAGGGAACGGTGTTGGGCGTAGAGGACTGGAGAGGACTGGAGACTTTTGTGACAATGGTTTAAGGAAGGCCCACATATGGATGTGTTAGTCAGTTGTCCACAAACTTGCCAACTGGTTTTAACACCCATATATGGGTTTCCCTGAAACTGTTTACACAAAGTTGTAAGCATAAAATCATATAAATTGTCTTTGAGTGCTATAGCATTACAATTTCCCTTTATTGGAACTAAGAGACCGAAACATGCTCCAGCATGACATTCCCCCTGAGCACAAAGTGAACTCCATACAGAGAAGTTTGGAGTGGAAGAACTTGTGGAGCTTGCAAAGAGCCCTATTCCCAACTCCACTGAATACCTTTGGGATAAATTGGAATGACGACTTTGCCCCAGGCCTGGTTATCTGACACCAGTGCCTGACTGCTTGTGCTCTTTTGATTCAATGCCAAATCGCCACAACTAGATTTTAAAATTCAGTAAAAAGCTGTGCTAGAAGAGTGAAGAATTCAACATTAATGCCCATGGATTAGGAATTATGGAATTATGGAACTATGTTATCTCTTTTGTGTTTATTTTACAGACAGAAGAGGATTATATTCCTTATCCAAGTGTTCATGAGGTAAATAAAATAAAATAATGTGATACATAGACGTCATAATATTATTTTTCGTGGAGCTCATCAATACACATTTATTTCATAATGATTCACAGGTGCTGGGACGTAAAGCCCCGTTTCCTCTGATTCTGTTGCCACAGTTTGGTGGTTACTGGATTGAGGGGACCAATCACGATCTCAGTACCATCCCAGCGCAAGTGGAGCCACCTCCATGTCCAGCCTCCCAGATGAAACTGGAGAGCAATAGCATAGCCAAAATCTACAGGAAACATTTTTTGAGCAAGGTGAGTGTTAAGAAAAGAAATTATGTCGGTTTTTTGTCCAGTTAAAAAAGAAAACAAAAGTTTTCAATTTATTTTAGCATGTTTCATTTCAGAGGTCCAAATAATCAGCTAAACAAATATACATAAAAAAATTTTTTAATTTACCTGCTACTTTGTATAACGCAGTGGAAACAGCAAGAGACAGCAAAAATATAGACTTTATACAGTATGTGTGAGTGAACATGTGCACCTTCAATTCCCTACAGGAACATTTTAATTATTACTCTGTGGACTCAGTGCTGGGCCACCTTGTCTTCTCAGTGAAGTATGACGTGATTGGGGACCAAGAGCACCTTCGCTTACTGCTTAGGTAACACTCACTTGCGTGCACACACACACACACACACACACACACACACACACACACACACACACACACACAATCTCATCTCTTGCCATTCTCATTCTTTATTCTCTCTCTGTTCTCGGGTTTCCTTCTACTCCTTCAATTCTTGCATTGTCTGTGCTACACAAAGCTTGTTGTCACTCTGTGACTCATCCACCTCTTCTTTCCTTTCAGGTGCTCTCCTTTGTACTGTACTTTTATATCAAAAAGATTAACAGTTTCTCTAATTCCTCTGTTTAACAAGCCTGCTTTTGCCGTTATTCTAAATGTGTTTGGTATAATTTAAATTATAGAAAATAACATTATCAACCACAGTATATCACACTTCACAGAAAATTGGCCAGTGACAAATATCTACTGACAGGAGATCATAAAGGAAAGAGAAACATAGAGGATATCTTAGAATATTTCGAAATGAAATTCAAATGAAATGTATCTCCATTCAGTCACAGTGAATGCAGCAGCACAGTGGATACACTGGCAACAGCACATGCTGCTTAGCCACCAAACTGCCAATTTATAACCACCTCTCTTTTTTTCTCTTGGTATTTCTACAGCTTTTTATCTTTTACCTTCTCTTACTTAAATAATCATTACATTTTCTGATAATTTTTACCTCCATAAAAGTAATTTGGCAGGGCCAATGATTACTATATGAGTCATGCTGCCTCAAATAATGCTGTAATTTCCCCAACCATGTGGATTTTAAGTATTAAAATCCTTCCTAATTTTGTGAATCGAAAGAGTAATAAGGAAATTAAACAAGTGTTTGATATCTTTTAGGTCAAAGTTTAAAACCTACCATGATGTGATACCCATTTCCTGTCTGACTGAGTTCCCCAATGTGATTCAAATGGCAAAGGTAAGAGAAACACATCTGTCACTTTGTGAAGTATAAGAAATCGTGTTTGATCATTTGCACTGACAGTTTTCATTTCTTTTAGCTTGTTTGTGAAGAAGTGAACGTGGACAGATTTTATCCAGTCCTTTACCCAAAGGTCAGTCTCTGCTACAAATCTTCTCTTTCACATCACGTCTTGTGACACACACACAGACAATATGTGTATGTGTGTGTGTGTGTGTGTGTGTGTGTGTGTGTGTGTGTGTGTGTGTGTGTTCACACAGGCTTCCAGACTAATCGTAACCTTTGATGAGCATGTTATAAGCAACAACTTCAAATTTGGAGTCATCTATCAGAAGTTTGGCCAGGTTATAAGCAACAGCTATTTCTTTCCTGGTTTTAAGAGAATACAGAAAAGCTTTGTTTCTAAAAAGTTTGTGTCCCCTACAGACCTCAGAAGAGGAGCTCTTTGGGAACAACGAGGAGAGTCCAGCCTTTATTGAGTTCCTGGAGTTTTTGGGGGAGAAGATTGAGCTACATGACTTTAAAGGGTAATTGTTTTCAATTTAAATGTTGTGTGTCTACTGTCATGTAATTATATCTTATTTAATGGCAATTTCTGACCCTGTTTTTAAGAAATCGGTTTGAATGCAGTGTGACAATTTACTGTGAAAATATGCATTTTCGCCATTCTGAATATGTCCATATGCCAGGTTTCGTGGTGGTCTTGATGTTACACATGGTCAGACTGGAACTGAGTCAGTGTATCACAATTTCCACAACAAGGAGATTATGTTCCATGTGTCCACCAAACTACCCTTCACTGAAGGAGACTCACAGCAGGTAAGGAAAGTCTTATTGGGCCATCTGTGAAACTGTACTGCGTTGCTTTGTTCACACTATGTTTTTAAACACTATACTTTGTCTTGCTCCTGTCAATAAAATATTTAGCCTTAAGGCCATATGTAAAACAAGACTTAAAATCTTGTGTATCCACTAAAAACATTAAGAACAAACTACTTCCTGTGGCTCCTTCGTGACGATTTCAGGCTTATTTTGACCTGTCTATAGAGCTGGGCGTTGTTCTGTCACCACATATACCCATATGTTTGGTTAATTAGGACACCACATCACACAGTGCAGAACAACAGGCCATTGCAAGCCATCTGTTTTTGCACCTTCTCTCTGAGTAATCAGAGAGTAAACACCCCCTAGTGTTTTGACACAGGTAATATTAAGCTTCTACAGCCACATAGCAAACACACTTCCAGAACAGCTCTAGAAGCAAACATACAGTGGATTAGCTGTACAGCATCTGCAGGAAACACCTACTGTAGCACACAGTAATTTACTTTTGCTTTTCAGCATTCGGTTTTAATGCACAAACACACACACACACACCCATCCACACACACACACACACACACACACACACACACACACACACACACACACACACACACACACAGCTCAGTGTGTGTTTCTCTGCTTTTTATCCTCTCTGCTGCTCACTGCAACAGAGATCACTTGCTGGTAAAACTATGCACAGGTGTGTGATCCTTACCAGTCTTTTCCTCCAGATTTGCCTTCCATTCACAAAGCAGTGTTCAACCATGGCCTTGCTATCACATGGTTATGCCAAGAAATGTCTGCTGGTGTATTGATATAAGTGTAACTCTAGCATGCAGACTAAAGTGTTGAAAAATATTTACGCTTTGGCTAAAACAACCTGTCAAATGCGTAGTAGGTGCTAAAATGTTATTTTAGTGAATGTCTTTATGTAATTGTTTAACTGAATTAATATTTTCAGTGTTACTTGCTCACATACATAGGAGCTTATTTCCTGCTTTGCCTTTTTTCATATATACAGTCAACTAACTTCAGCCATCTCATATTAGTATTTAGACTGTAAAAGATTTTAATAATTCATTTCATTGTTCATGGTGTGGTCCACTGGTTTACTTTATCAATTTAAGAATATGATAAGAAAAAATCTAAAAGATGCAATGTTTTTTTGCTTTCAGCTGCAGAGGAAGAGGCATATAGGAAATGACATTGTGGCTATTGTGTTTCAAGAGGAAAACACACCATTTGTGCCAGATATGATTGCATCCAATTTCCTGCATGCTTATGTGGTGGTGCAAGTGGAGAATGCCTGCACAGACAACGTCATTTACAAGGTGACAAATCTGTCTGGTTGTTTTGTGGACCTGAAAGAAGAATCTATATAATGTTAATATTCTGTATAATGTAAATTTTTTCATGTGAGATGGCTTACTCTCGAGTTCACTTGTCTCGTTGTTAGAAAGCTTTTTTTTGTGTTTTTGGTGGTGTCACTGGACACTAATGGAGAGCGCATACGGCATCGCCATCCGCTCATGAACTGCCGCTAATACACGCACTCGCTGGCACAAACATATATACTGTAAAATGTATACATTATACATATATTGCTCTGTTTTGCTAAATCATGTACTGTAATTTACAGTATGTCTTGACTTAAGATATTTTCAAGTTACGATTGGGTTGGTCATTGGACTGCATCTCCATTGTAAATCGGGGACTACCTGTATTACACCTGAATATAAGATTATTTGTATGTGCTAATCTATTTTAGCTCATTCTTTCACATAAGCTTAGTTGGTGAACAGTGGCATTGTCATTCTGAAACAGGTTTGGGTCTCCTATTGAAGTCCTATACAGGTGTGTGTGGTAACAGTTTGTGGAAGAACCACATATGGCTGAAATAGTGTCCCAATGCTTCTGTCCTTATAAAGCCCTAATATACTACTGTACTTATGCATACTTATGTGTGTGTATCCTGCAATTAAAACCGTCCATATGGAAAAATAGCAAAGGTTCCGTTTGGTGTCCTGACAAGAATTTGTCTTTATGCTTTATGTTGAGTATAGATTACAGTATATATATATATATATATATATATATATATATATATATATATATATATATATATATATATATATATATATATATATATATATATATATATATATATATATATATATATATATATATATATATATATATATATATATATATATACACACACACACACACACACACACACACACAAACACACACACACACACACACACATACACACACACACTGCATAATACTGCATAGTACAATATTACTGTCTTTTATTGCAGGTATCAGTGACTTCGAGAGATGATGTGCCCTTCTTTGGGCCTTCTCTCCCAGACCCAGCCATTTTCAAAAAAGTGAGACACATTTCAAACCCATCAATTCCCCCTGGTTTATTTATTGTTTTAGTAAGAGGTTATGTGGTTATTTATATATTTTAGTCATTCTTGCAACCAGCATATGCTGATCTGTATATGAAACTTTACATACTGTTTCCTGACTAGAGTCCAGAGTTCCACGAGTTCCTTCTGACAAAACTCATCAATGCTGAGTATTCCTGCTATAAAGCCGAGAAATTTGCTAAGTTAGAGGTGAGCAAGTGTGTGAAAACTCACTCTACTGCACTAGAATTCACGCTTTCTAACCTCGCTTTCACACATGCATGTTCCTTCCGATGAAACAGTAAAGTGGTATTTGCAGCATTTGTTTTTATGTAAGTTGAAAACATTTTAAACATATTCCTTTAACCCAGCTCTCGATGTGAGTTACTTTGTGTGAGTAGCCTGTAGCCTGTACTGTGTTTGTGTGCAGGAGAGAACACGCTCTGCACTGCTGGAGACATTGTATGAGGAGTTAAACGTGAACAGCCAATGCATGATGGGAATGGGAGGAGAAGATGAGAAACTGGAGAATGGAGGAGGTGGTGGAGGTGGAGGTTTCTTTGAGTCCTTTAAGGTATGTCTATCTAAGTGTGTTTTGAAAGTGTCAGAAGAGGAAACCCAGGAGGTTTTGTTCACTTGCTTTCAACCTGCTACTTACCAATACCTATGTAGCCACCTTATACCCCTCAACACCCAGCACATTCTGTCTCACTTTATCACTCATTCTCACAGTGTGTATTTTTGTGTGTAGAAAGTAATTCGCAATCGGAGTCAATCTATGGATGCTATGGGTCTGAGCAACAAGAAGTCCCACACTGTCTCTACCAGCCACAGTGGCAGCTTTACTCATAATACCCCAGATATCCCCAAAACACCTGGAATTGTGAGTATTATTTAGAAAACTGACATGCATTGAGATATTAAAACAAGACTTTTTTTTTCCTGAAAAGGCAGCGATGCTCTAGAAAAGTACCAGTTAGCAGAGTGCCAGTGCCAGTCTCTCTGCCTTCTGTGACTTGCAGTTTTGGATGTTGACCTTGACTCTTAATTGAGCAGTTTCAATCATTGATAGGAAAATAATGTATTCTGATTTACAGTATAATTATGCATAAAATGTTCTACTCAATCAGCAACAAAATCTTTATAGTTTTAAACGGTGGGGTTTTAAAAAATGCCTTGAGATTTATAAAGAATCCGAAGAATTCTGGCACCATGCAAAAATTTAATAAGGAGTACCATGTAGAGTCCCACATCTAATTGGTGAAATATTAAATGCAAAGAAATGTCAAAACTCAACAGCAGTCTCAACGGAACGAAACTGATCCAGGCAGTGTGTTGAACAGTGTAGCAGATGGAGCTCAGCACATTAATATGTTGCAGTAAATACCTTGGCAACAACAGATAACTTATTTGGCAAGCTGACAGAAAAGCTGTATCGGGAAAATCCAGCTAGAGTTTAGATCAGACATGGGCAAACAACGGCCCGCGGGCCACACACGGCCCGTTGGGTTTATTAATCCAGGCCCGCCGAACGTGACCAAATTCTATGAAAATAGGTACAGGTAAACCTTGCTCAATTTACCTTTCCCCTGTAATGCCCATGTTTCCCCAAAAGATGTCGCACTTCAGCTCCATTGACGTTTTTCGTGTGCAATACTCTCTTCTTCTCTTAAGAGAGCTTACCGGTAATCTGATATTCTTTAAAAACTGCGACAGTTTCTAACAAACACCTCGGATCTACCTAAGAATTGCCACAACAAAACTTACCCCAGACTTTGATGAACTGGCAAAATAAGGAGTTCAACAACACTGTTCCTACTGAAACTGAACTTAAGGTTTTCTGCTGTGTTTATTGATGCACTGGCAAATTGAACAAATTGAACAAATTGATCTTTTGCCACTTGATGAATCTGAATTTGCCAAATCTCTAATGTAACACACACACACACACACACACACACACAGACACACACATATATATGTGTGTGTGTGTGTGTGTGTGTGTATATATATATATATATATATATATATATATATATATATATACAGTGGAACCTGGTTATGTCGATGTCCTAGGGGGTCGCCAAAAAGCATCGAGATAACTGATGATCGAGATAAACGAAAATCAAAATGGCGGCAATATATTAACGTGCTTGAAATTTCTTTATGTACATGATGTGCGTTAATAAATGAGAATGTGCATGCACGTGTTTTGGAGGGTTTTTTTACACAACAGCGTTACCGCTATTTGTTTGATGAAGGCATGTTATAAAAAATACATACAGTACATGTTTATCTGTCAGGAATCCACCTGCCACGCCCCCTTCGGCGTGGCAGGTGCTTTCTCGGCCGCTTTCTCTGAAGCTCCCGGCTTCAATCGCGCACATATGGTGCTCGTTTAGCATCATCACCAGCTCCTATTTAAACTTCCACACTCTCACTGTCCGTTATTGTTGGTATATGTTGGTTCACGGCGGTCGTTCTTATCGCGCATGCGTATCCCGGTACGTGTCTTCCCACCGGCACTCTCTCAGCGGCTGCGCTTTTCTTCCCAAAGCGCATCGCGGATTCCCCCCCGATCCTGCCGGTGTTCATTCTATGCTTTTGCTGCTCATCCCACGTTCTCCCGTGTGCTGTTTAGCGCCGCGCTTCTACTTTCGCCTCCCGTTCATCGCATAACATAACAACAAAAGGCATATGTGCACTAACTAACAGCAGAGATTCACCAGTATACAATACAACACCTGTAGCAGCTGTAAGCCTTGATTTTTCCGCCACTTTCGTGAGTTCTTCTGCGGCTGCACCGAGATAACCGACGTTAAATGGCAAATTTTTCCCCTCTTGTGCTCGAGATATTAGGGTTCGGCGACATAAAAAAGTCGACATAACCGGTAAAAAATGCTTAGAAAAAGCGAGAATTTGGCGGTTCCACTTCAAAAACGTCGACTTAATAGGGTTGCCGAGGTAACCGAGGGCGAGATAACCGGGTTCCACTGTATATATATATGCCCACCCCTGGTTTAGATACTTTTAATAGAATATCAGCTAAACCAGGGGTCACCAACGTCGCCCGCAAGGACCACATGAGTCGCCCGCGAGCCTTTTCTAAAAATATCTGTTTCCTACCTTGTTAAATCAGTGTTAATAATTATTGTGACAAATCATTAACATGATCAGTGTCTTCACATAGATCAGGGGTGTCAAACTCAGTGTCAAATCCGGCCCGCGAGATGATTTTTTATAGATCTATTATTATTGTTATTAATGGCCCGGTTATATAAAACGCTGATAACACAAACCACAGATCCCATAATGCAGTGTTTCAGCTGCCTTACCGAACGCTAGACTACCTGGGAACATTCCAGCGTCAATCAAGTCGAGCTTCTGTTGATGTATTTAACCCTATTGAACAGTTATTGTGAAACAGCGCCTCACAGTGGCGAAAAGAAAAGTGGATTCTAAAAACAGAGCCTTTCAAAACCGATGGGATTCTGAGTCTATGTTTACTGACACTGCTGGTAAACACGTGTGTCTTATTTGTGGAGCGAATGTGGTTGTAATTAAGGAATTGAATCTAAGACGGAACTACGAGACAAAACATCAGGAGAAGCTGAAAAACCTGAATGCACAGCAGAAGATACAGAAAGTAGAAGAGTTAAAGAAGAATCTGACATTTCAGCAGACGTTTTTCACCAGAGCAAAATCACAAAGTGAAGCTGGTGTGAAAACAGAGGAGAAATCAGAGTCCCATCAGCCGGTTATTTACTGAGTTTCTAAAGAGCTGCATGATGAAGCTGTGAGACGTCTGGTGTTTGACAGGAGAAGAAAATATTTTAAGTTATTTAAAGTTTAAGTTTATTTATTCTGTAATAATATTCTTGTCTGTTTTTATTCATATTTATGTTAAAAAAACATTGTTTTAGTGTGTTCAATAAATGTTTATCATGTTCGGCCCACGAACTAAAGTGTGTTTTGTTTTGTCCCCCTGTGCAGTTGAGTTTGACTCCCCTGGTGTAGATGAATATCATTAATTATTAATAATAACATATAATTAAAGGTAAATTGAGCAAATTTGTTATTTTAGAAGTGTGTATCAAACTGGTAGCCCTTCACATTAGTCGGTACCCAAGAAGTAGCTCTTGGTGTCAAAAAGGTTGGTGACCCCTGAGCTAAACTATAGTCATATTTGCCACAAAAATGTGGTTATATAACACAAATCAATATGAAAAACCTATAAAAAAAAGTTTGCAAAAACAGTTTTACAGTGCATCCGGAATGTATTCACAGCGCTGCACTTTTTTTTCACATTTTGCTATGTTACAGCCTTATTCCAAAATTGGATTCAATTCATAATTTTCCTTAAAATTCTACAAACAATACCCCATAATGGCAATGAAAAATACGTTTGTTCGAAATCTTAGATTTCGACAAGAAAATTTTAATTCACGTGTATTCACAGCTTTTGCTCAATACTTTATTGAAGCACCTTTGGCACCAATTACAAACTCAATCTTTTTAAGTATGATGCTACAAGCTTGGCACACCTATTTCTGTGGAAGTTTCTCCCATTCGTCTTTGCAGGATGTCTCAATCTTTAAATTAAAATAAATTTGTAAAGATTATAAACAAACTTCTTTCATGTTGTCATACTGTGGTATTGCTGCTAGAATTTAAAGGAAAAGAATGAATTAAATGCATATAAAACAATGTGGAATCAGTGAAGTGCTGTGAATAATTTCCAGATGCGCTGTATCTGACACGCTCCTGGGTTTTTTTTCTCCATAGTCTCTGATCATCCCTGGGAAAAGCCCGACCCGAAAGAAATCAGGTCCATTTAGTTCCAGGCGGAGCAGTGCGATCGGTATTGAGAATATTCAAGAAGTCCAGGAGAAAAGGTAAAAACAGTAGAGAAAAGCCACGTTTGTTTTTTTGTTGTATGTGACAGTGCAGAAATGTTCATTTATATTGCAGCAGTAGGGAGGTGTCTCCCTGCACGCAAAAGATACCCGATAGTGGCCATGCCTTGCATGAGCCTAATACTGACAACTCTTCCAATCACAGTTCACCTGAGATGCCTACCACCAGGACCAGGTGAGTAAGTGTGTGAGAATGATGAATGAAATTGTATGTCTATAATACTAGAACATCTTATAATAAATGGTGGTTTGTTTTCCCAGAAGCATTGTACTTTGCTGTGTGGCTGACCACACGTACATGTATATTCACTGTGAATTGTATTTGTGTGTCTTTTTGATTCTGGAAGATTACTAGCTTTGACCACTAGGGGGCAGGCCATCATCAAAACATTTCATGTAGTCCCTTGAAATGTTTCTGATTTCACACCAGCTATTCTTGCAAGCATCTTTATTTTTGTGAAGTAGCAAGGAGATGTCATGCAATGTGGGTAATTGTGGTTTCAAAATTTCCTGCTATTGGTGTGGTTGCCAATACAGTGTTTTCAGTGTTTGCTGCTGACTTTCTGTAACAGCTCGGTATACTTTCTCCGAGTCAAGTGGCTTGGAGACTGCACGGCCCTACACAGGACCACATAAAGTACAACACAGTAAAAAACTGTACGATAAGATAAGATTAGATTAAATGGAGTTTTAAAAAGTATAAATAAATATTTATCATTATAAATTAATAAAGATATAGGATGATTAATAAAAAAGGAACAATAAAAGAGGCTGCAGTGGCAACCATTACACAGTTAAATACAGTGGCAAATGTAACAGACTGTGCGAAAAGATAACATACCCATATATTTCTGCAGCTACAGTTGATTTAAATATTGCACATGTATAATAAGTACTATTCTTTCCTGATATCCAGTGTGCCAGCAGTATAATACATGTAGATAAAATCAAGTGTACGACTGTAGTTAGTAACTATGTGAATGTGTTTTCTTCCTAGTTTGGCCCTGTGCTGTAGAGCCCCCTCCATTCCAGAGTCTCACGATCTATCTCGGTCCTCATCCAATGCCAGCAGCTTCACAAGTGTGGTGGAAGAGAATGACCAGGAAAATGAAGCTACAGAAGACTATGACACAGGGCTGGTAGCTCAATTTTTCTGTCTACCACATTCCAGCATGATGCAGACAGCATGCTCAATTACCCATATAATCCTTATGAGCTAAGTTTTATTACTTACAGGAACAATGAACTGTAATAGAAATCAAGGTCATTTATTCTCAAGTGAATGTGCAGTGTGAAAGCTTTGAAAATAAATGACCAGCTAATTTCAACCTTTATGTTTTCTTTTTTATGCGTGTGCTTCAGGAAAGTCTGTCTTCTGCTGGTACACCACACAAACGGGACTCATTTACATACAGCAGTAGCTGGTTTGATGAAAGTATTAGCAGTACTAGCCAACGCAGCCAACCAGGTCAGTAATCTATTATAAATGTAGGAGGTTTTTGATAGAAGCTTTTAGGGGATTTTTACATTATTTTGCTTTCAGTTCAGCCTTTTTATTCTTATATACCATCTGCTTCTCTCCAAGGGTTAACACTTGCATTGGGAATGGGTTTTCTTGTCATAAAAATCAATACAATTCATACAAATCTTTCACTAAAGGGTTGTTTGGGATTGTATTGACTTTAATGTCAGCAGATGGTGAATAGTTCAAATAGTTCAATTACTAAACAGCAATTATTAGAAAATGCTCTATGTAAAACTGATGTCCTGAAATATGTTGAAGTCCTACCAGTCCTGCAGCTTTTTTCCTAAGAAGCTTTTGTGTTTGACTTCACAGTCGTCTCTCGACAGCTGTCTGACCCCATTCGGCCCAGAACAGAGAGACACTCTGCTTCAGTGAGACATTTTAACAATCATTTCCTCATTGATTGATTCTTTTTGCAGCATAAACCACAGATTGTGATAGTGGTATTTGCCTGTGTGTCTGTGTGTGCAGAACTGCTAGACTTTCTCCACAGATGAATGCCCATCAGCAGGTTTGAATTTTATCTCTTACTGTTTAAAGAAAGCTCCTGAAAATGCTGGTATTAACAGTGGCGCTTGAACCCATAAAAAAAAAAGAAAATTCAGATTTTCACAAAAAAAATGTATATACTTTACTCTGGAAAATGAGCCCCGTGCTCCCACCACTGCGGCCTATCTCATTACTGTGTTGGGACATCACTTTGCACTGAGCCAGTCTTAGGATTACCTCACTGGACAATAGTTGAACTTGAATAGTTGAACTGCCAACACCCACTATACACATTTATATTCACTGCCCCTTTACGTCAATTCATTTCATGCACAACAATGCATCAATGTGCATTACAGGATTTCAAGGAGAAAGCCATTGCTGCCCATCAGCAGTTTGCTTAAGATCTCATGCAACAATGATTACAATGTTTTGTGGCTTGATCACACCAAAATAGACTGATAGTGATTCAGAGTGGTACGCGAAAGCGTTCCCAAAGCGTTGCGACGCAGCTCGAATTCCTGAAATGGAACCGTATTCCTTATCTGTGAAACATGGTGGTGGTGTCATCGTTTGGGCTTATGTTGCTGCATGTGGGCCAGAATGGCTTGCCATAATTGATGAAACAAAGAATTCTGAATGATATCAGTGAATTTCAAGGAAAATGTCCAGGCATCTGTCTGTGAATATAATCTCAAGAGAAAGTGGGTCAAAAGAATGGTTCAAATGAATGTTTCTGTGTATCTAATTCGAAGTCCTGAACTTAATCTAAATAAATGTTGAGGAATGACCTGAAGCAAGTAGTTCATTTGCATTGCACAGTTGGAGCTGTTCTGAACTGAGGAATGGGTTATAACTCCTCAATGCCAGTGTGCAAAACAGATCAACAGTTACTAGAAACATGTAGTTGTAGTTATTAAAGCACAAGGGGCTAATAGAGTTACTGAAGGCAAAGGACCATAAGCTTTTGCCAATTAAAATATTATAAAAAATTTCAATAAGTAATGGACAAAGTACCATAAATATCTCATTTTTATTGGATTATTTTAGGATGTTGTAAACTTTCACTTCTGTCTGTCTTAGATGCATAATTCCTGTTCTTACTGCTATAGAAACAAACTGCAATTATATTTTGCACTTGGATGTCTTGAAAAATATTTTGAGATATAACAGCTTTTTTTTTTTTTTGTGTGTTGGGTTTCATTTACAGAACTCCCATAAGCAGAGTAAAGTGGCCCCTCTGGAGACCCAGTGCAGGACAGCTGTCAATCAAACAGCCTGTAACTAAGAATACTGTCCCTTGTACCATTTTATTTTTTTTTTTAAACATAAAACTGAACAAAGGCGTCTCAGCATGCCTTTGGACATCAGCAGGTCATGAAGGCTATCTGTTACACAGGGGTCAATAGAAACAGTTTGAGGCTTGTTAAGGAGTGCATTTCATCTAGCTAAATTGCTGCCTGCAATACCAGCAAAGGGTGTTATGGCTTTAACCAGAAATTTCACACCTTTTCTGTCTGTCACTTCTTGTTTTTTTCCCACTCATTCTGTAACCTCTGTGTGGCATCACGCACAGCACATGTTCCTGGTGGCCCTTATTATGTCTACTTATTTGTGTATGTGTGTGTGTGTGTATAGTTGTATTTATTTATTTATTTATTCGTGATTATAAATGCAGGCAGAATTCATGAGCTTGTCACTCACCGGGACACATCTGTCTGGGAAAACTACAACCTAAAGAAAAGTGCAGTGCAGCGTTAAACATACTTTCTTTGTGCTGCAAAACATCCATGAATGAACACCTACAGTACAGCAGTGCAACAGATTATGTGTAGGCTTTTCGTTTTTTTAGCAGTATATTTTGTATTATTTTGGTCAGTTAAGTGATTCTGTGAATATCTATAAACGTTGTTTATTGTTAAGTGAACTGCAGTGTGCTGGAATATACGAACCATTTTCTCTCTTGTCAGGTGAGCAATTGTTTATAATAATTATATAACATTGGTATTCGTTTAATTTATTTTTAAGGTATAGGTGTTTTTTTATGCACGAGACTTCACAACTTTGATTTTTTGCAGTATTTGTATTTGCATTGGGAACAAGTTCAGACTTTTAGATTGTAATGGATGTAGTGTGCTGTTACACACATGTGACTCTTCTTCTTATTTCTTCAGAGCACTTGAGGTTGAAATTATTCACTGTGCTGTCTACTGTGAGACGTTCTCAAGTTGCCTTCTATAGCTTTATCTGCTCTGTTTGAAATCCTGACACGTCGTAAAGAAGGCCAGAGTAAGCTTTGGAATGTAGATACTGGTGTGATTGAGTAATTATATGATGTTGGATCATAAGGAAAGGAAAAAAGATTACATACAATCATAGTTAACAAAGTCCTCTTTCATGCTTTAACCTAATCTCTATAACACATGGATTCATTGCCTTAAACACGTCCCTGTACCGAGGAAAATCAAAACATTTTACCTGAAATAAAGTATAATTGGGCAGTCAATAACAATTTAAATACAATAAAACTATATCATTGAAAACTATGATGAACCCATAGACAAAAGCAACATTTACTGACTGTCTCTTCTAAACTTCCTTTAGATGTCCATTATACGTTTTTTATGGTTTGATTGTGTTTTTCCTTAATCAGGGAAATTGATATCATTGTATGTGATTATTGCACATTTCATATGCAGTAAATAAGGATGAGGTTGAATAGTGCATAAATATTCCTTTATGAAAATACATTCTCAGCTATTACTTCTGTAACTGAGGTATAATTCAATTTTAATGATTGCTGCTGTGATATTTGTTTTTGTTTTGTTTTTTTATTTATAAAAATCATGTTTTTTTTATTTATCTGTATTTATCTTTTCTCTGTCAAATAATGTAATTTATGGTTTGTACAGTATAAAAACATTTTAATTAAATGTAAGTACCATCATTGTTTTAGATTTTTGTGCATTACTGAACAGCACTAATGTGTTTTGAAATGAATTCGCTCGCGCGAGTGCCGCAATTTTCTCTGCATTTTGTTGAATCTTTTAAAGTGAACCGTGAACTCCTCAATGCTAGAGCCATGTTCGTTCATCGCGATTGTCAAAATGCTTATCAGACTGTTTATAATGGATGCTTGCACATAATTTACAGTTCAGCAAATATTCACTACCAACAGGCTGATATTACGTAATAAAAAATTATCGTACGTGTTTCCTTTGACTGCAAAAGCTTAGCGTGATACTTCACTGTGAATAATGATGTGGGTTTTTATTAAGTAAAATAAACCCTCTTTTAAAAAGGTGGCATGCTCAGAAGTTTTATTTTTTCCACTGTAAAAACGTGCTGGGTTACACTGTATTATTCATCAATACACCACAATCATTTTATTTCAAAAGGTCTCATTAATAAGGCCTCAATAGTAATAATTAATCAAGCAGTACAAAACAACAATGCAGGAGGAGTGCAAAAAAAACCGCAGATTTCCAGGCACAGCGATTGCTAGATAGTCATGTTGCTTAATGCAGTAGGTAAACCTGGTTTCTTGGGTAATGTAGTTTAGGGGTTTGTTAAATTGCTTAAAGAGATTGTACTGAAAAGTGATTTATTTTATTTTTATTTTTTGCAGGCAACAGGAATGCAGTGGTGTGCAAAACATCCGAGTGCTCCTCCAAGAACTGTTTCACAATTTATCAAAAAGGTTTTAAACTCAGTTTTTACTTATTATTTATAAACCTATTTCAGTCACATAAGAAACCCTTGAATCAAAAATGTCATATCAGGCATACAAAAGATTCTCTAATTAAAGTATTTTACACAAATGGTAACCTTTTTTTTTTTAAACACCTGCTTTCAAAAACATTTGAAGCCTTTATACTTTTGCTAAATAAAAGACTGGTAATTATAGGAAATAATGTTGATATGACTGGGAAATACTTTAGCGACGTTTGTAATAAGTGAAATGAAAACAGTTCTTGGTGTCGTACTCGCACGTTTTTTTCTATTCAACTGCTCTGTACTTTCTCACAGCTCGAGGTTCCACCATTTAAAGGTGAAAGGTTCTCTGAGCACGTTTGTGCCGCAGTGGACTTCCCCCAAAAGCTTGTGGTATGATGCAAAGTCATCAATGAAGCTGCAGCTCAGGCCAAGTGGCTTGAGCAGAGAGCACACCTCAGTCTCTAGGGCACATTTACCATCCACCTGTGGCCCAAAAGGCTTAGGGATGCCAAGGTCCTTCCCGAGTACTATCATGTTCACCTGCAAGCAAAATAGCAGGTAATGAATAATAGATATAAGCTCAATCAGTTTATTTTGTAAATCAGACACGCTGTCAAAATATCTGTGATACTTTAATGCAATTATCCCTTTTTATAGATAACTTCTGGATCACTTTTATGGATAAACTGACTTGAAATTTGATTGAAATGCAAACAAACAAATCCTGTTATATTCAAAACTGCATATAAAACTTATATATATATATATATATATATATATAAAGAACTGCCAAGTAAACAGTTTTCTCAGGTCACCACAGTGAAGGATCAACAATACCATGTCAGGGTAAAAGGCCACGGCTCTTTTCTCCTTAGGAACCAATTTAAACAGGACTGGTAAATCAATAATGTCTTCTTCATCCAGTGCAAGCTCTTTCTTTAGTATATCCCTGTTCCAGTCTATGCAGCTCTGAGTGGAGGGAAGAAGCAAAAAGAAAGAGGTTTTCCATGTTTCAACATTTCAATTTAGTCCACAAGCATAATCAAAGGCAGTACACTTACTACTGTTACATCTGTAACTCCTGAGAGCTTCTATGTTCGTGCAGACCTGCATATCTGAACGAGGTCACTCACCTGGACATAATTGTTTTCTTCTTGAAACCCTTTGTCGCTTAAGATCTCATCAATGCTGACCGCTTCCTCTGTCCCTGTGAAAACAAATGATTACTGTCTTCCATTAATGTTGCAGGAGATGATTGCCATTATGGAAAATTTAAAAAGAACCGACAATCACCTGGAAACATCTTAGCATCCCCATGTCCTTTATTCTGCACTGTCCTGAACACTTTATATGCTGCTGCAGGGCTGGACAGCAGCAGTCGGAATCCCTGAACAACAAGAAAAGTACAAGTAAGAAAAGTCAGCGCTAGCAGAGGCAGCATTGTAAATAAGTACTTAATGCAGGTCAGCACATAGACACAAGGATCTGATGTGTAAATAAATGTCATCAAAGTCATAGACAAATATTTACCTTTCTGTCAGGAGCTGGAACAAAGCTCATGAACTCATCCACATGACCCACAAAGAGCCAATCAGAGTAGAGAGCAATGGGCTCCTGAACCTTCTGAGCCCACAAGAAGTCCTGCACCACTTTTGTCATGTTGCGTCCATTCTCTGTGCTGCTCAGACCATTTGGGAAATTTACAAGGCAGTTTTTTTTTCTAAACAACCTAATTTTCATGAATAACATTGACCACAAAGAATTTACAAATACATGTGTTTGTATCCAGCATTATAAATGAGGTTTAATATCTATTTAGCAACATATTTAAGGTTCTTGACTTATTACTTACGTAGGAAAGGCCACACCAATGATGATCCGGCCCAGTGGATAGTTCTTCCCATTCACAGTGACTGGAGGGCTTACCTCCAAATTACCAAACGAATCCAAGCTGCTAACCTCTTTTCTTAAAGGATGGCGGGTAACATAGCCAAAGTCTGGACCCTGAGACAGATGTTTTAGTATTTACATTTTAATTTTAAATCTTAGACTTCCTAATAGAGGATTTAACGGATATCAGTACAACTGCACAGAACGCAGCTTGCGCAAATTGTCACTCATACCAGTAAGTCCTTGTAGGGGAAATCCTTGAGTTCTCCATCCCGGGGAGAGTCCAAGACCACAGGAAATCCGTGGTGGGGGGAATCAATATAGCCGAACTCAAGCTCATCCTGCAGAACAGCACTGGTATTACTCAATCTACTCGCAAAGTCTAGCAAAGCCGCACGTCCTGTTAATATTTAGTAAACCTTTAGTAGTTTACACTTAAAAATTTAAATTAATTGTTCAGAGATCAGTGACATGAACAGCTGATTAGCACAAACCTGCATCCAGCGATCTCCTCGGTTTTTATACATAGGGCATATCTGCAGTTGGTATCCACCCTTTTGCACCAGTTGCTTTATGCCGCTCAGAACCTTGAAGTTATCGGCTGTTCTGTGGGTGAATAAAACGAAGGATTCTTACAGCGGTTACTGTCCAATCTTGGCTAATCTAACTTACTTTAACAGTAACTCTAGACCAATCTCACCCACTTCCTCCGACACTCCTGATCAAACTATCTTGACTGGGGGAGTGGTAGCTCAGTGTTTATGGTGCTGGGTTACTGATCAGAAGGTGGGGGTTTCAATGTATTGCCAAGCTGCCTCTCTTGGGCCCTTAAACAAGGCCCTTAATCCTCTGTGCTCCAGGGGCGCCGTATCATGGCTGACCCCCCTGCTCTCTGACCCCAGCTTCCGAGCAATCAGGGATATGCGAAGAAAGAATTTCACTGTGCTCTAATGTAGCTGTGACAAATAAAAGGCTTTTCTTCTAATCCCACCCACTTTTACTAAAACTCTTGACCAATCTCACCCACTCCTAGTGACAATATAAATGAAAGTAAAAAACACTTCTTCACATGTGTGAGTCCTGATATTTACTCAAGTTCGACTTTTTTTAATTTTTTATTATTTAATGATTAAAGATGACGTGTGAGGAAAAGAAATGTGTATTGTATAGTTTGGATAGAGATTAACAATTTATGCTTACTTGCACACATAGACTTTCAAAGGTTTGAGAGTGTTGGGTGTCATAATCCAAGGTGCAACACGGAACACAACCTTATCGGTGAAAATCGGGGTCTCTGGGAAACCCTTAAAAACAAAAAGGAGAGAGAGAAAGAGAAAGAGAGAGAGAGAGAGAGAGAGAGAGAGAGAGAGAGAGAGAGAAACCACCTTAACAATAAGGCACTATTCCTTGGGCAAAAATAAACAGGGCAGGTAATGAGACAGGTGATTAGGACATCCATTCTAGACTTCTATCTAGGTTTTCAGTATTCTTTCACATGCTATAGTAAAGCCACTCAAATATGGACAATGTTTTTTGACTGACCTCAGCAACAGGCTCTAAAAGACTTAGGTTGATCGTAAGTAGTCCGTCAAAGTCATTATCTGGAAAGCGAAGGCCCTCGACATAGAACACTAGTTCAGACTTTCCACCTTGATAGGGGACTTCATTAGCCAGTTGCTTTTTATTCAGCACTAAAGGATATTCCTTTTGAAACAAACCCAGTATAATATTGCCTGGAATAAAGTAAATAGAACAGATCAATGTACACCTTTTGATGATAGATAGAAGTATACATTATATATGATTAATAAGATTACAACAAGAATGTTTCTAATGTCACTGACTCAGAGAGGCCTCTGTCTGCTTGGTGGACCTGTTTCTGAAGACCCTCACTCTCTCAGCGTCTGTCTGAGAGATATGCAAGCTCAATTTATAGCCTTTCGGAAGCACGGGTGGTCCGTTGGTACGCAAGATGATCTTGGACATGTCCTTCAAATCTGGAATGTGAAAGAAAAACCTTCAGTGTGGATCGTTATTATTAGGAGTACTATTTTGTCATTATATATGAAGTACCACTTTTATCAGCAGGTCACTTTTAAAATCACTGGCACACTGCTTCAGGTTTTCCTTATCATCTTACACAAAGGCTTTTAACATTGGTAAAATTAAAAACAGAGGTGTTCTGTAAAGGCAAGGTCAAGCTCTGTTTAAATAACCCAACCGTTTTAGCAGAACGCTCAAAATGTACTGCATTCGGTATTTGTCTTCCTCAATGTTTTTGGTGTGCCTATGATTCTTTTTTCAGTATATTTTATGTAATTAGATTTCATATATATTGCTCTGTATAATAAACAAATTCAAATACAGTGGAACCCGGTTATCTCGCCCTCGGTTATCTCGACAACCCTATTAAGTCGACGTTTTTGAAGTGGAACCGCCAAATTCTCAACTTTTTTTATGTCGCCGAACCCTGATATCTCAAGCACAAGGGGGGAAAAATTTGTCATTTAACGTCGGTTATCTCGGTGCAGCCGCAGAAGAACTCGCGGAAGTGGCGGAAAAATCAAGGCTTACAGCTGCTACAGGTGTTGTATTGTATACTGGTGAATCTCTGCTGTTAGTTAGTGCACATATGCCTTTTGTTGTTAAATGTTATGCGATGAATGGGAGGCGAAAGCCGCGCTTGGCGGCACGGAACGTGAGATGACCATCCAAAAGCATAGAATTAACAACGGCAGGATGGGGGGAATCCGCGTTGCGCTTTGGGAAGAAAAGCGCAGCCGCTGAGAGAGTGCCGGTGGGAAGGCACGTACCGGGATACGCATGCGCGATAACAACGACCGCCGTGAACCAACATATACCAACAATAACGGGCAGTGAGAGTGTGGAAGTTTAAATAGGAGCTGGTGATGATGCTAAACGAGCACCATATGTGCGCAATGGAAATCGGGAGCTTCAGAGAAAGCGGCCGAGAAACACCTGACACGCCGAAGGGGGCCGAAGGGGGCGTGGCAGGTGGATTCCTGACAGATAAACATGTACTGTATGTATTTTTATAGCATGCCTTCATCAAACAAATCGCGGCAACGCTGTTGTGTAAAAAAAACCCTTCAAAAACACGTGCATGCACAATCTCATTTATTAACGCACATCATGTACATAAAGACATTTCAAGCACGTTAATATATTGCCGCCATTTTGATTTTCGTTTATCTCGATCATCGGTTACCTCGATGCTTTTTGGCGACCCCCTAGGACATCGACATAACCGGGTTCCACTGTATATGGACTTCGATGACCTACAGTAGGTTTGCTTACCTGAGACGTTATCCATCTCCTCATTCTCATTGTCTATTTTCTTGTAGTAGGAAGCTTCGGCGTCACAGTTGACGAGCAGAATGGCACCGTGTCCATTAGGACCCCACTTCCATGAAGCCTTATATAAAAAGAAGTCCAAGCATAAAAGAACAAATACAGGATTATCTCCAGAATATTAAGAACCTCTGAAAACATGCTTGAATAATTATTGCTTCACTTGTGTTTATTACTTCTAAGAAATTCAATTCCATTCTAAGGAAGCTATAGCACCACAGACAAATACACAGATATCCACCTTGTTTGGATTGTTCTTCTCAACAATACCATCTCGGTCTGCATCCACATCTAGGGAGATCTCTATAAAGGGAATAAAGGTAAGTTGGTAAGAATGTGTCCTCTCTTTTTGTGACCTTATATGGATCCCAATATCACCAGACTATTGCAATATTTAATTTTTTTTTTTTTTACTAACATCTATTTCAGGAAGTTGGCACATCCATTAATAACTATTAATAACCAAAGTGGTGTAATGTGTTAATGGTTAAGACTCTGGCTACTGATTAGAAAATTGTGGTTTCAAGCCCTAATGCTGCCTCTTAACACTCCAAGCTACAGTGGTAATTTACCCTGAGATTGTCCGAGAAAAAAAATAATATTTTTCGTATTCTTCCTCTCCCTCTTCTTCTTTTTCTTTCCACGTCTCCCGTTAGGGGTCACCACAGCGGATCATCCATCTCCTTTACATCTGCCTCTTTCAAACCAACTTTTCCTCCTTCCTGGTGGCTTCATCCTCAGCATTCTCCTATCAATATACCCCATGTCCCTCCTCTGCACATGTCCAAACCATCTCAATCTCTCCTTCCTTTACCTTGTCTCCAAAACATCCTACATGCGCTGTCCCTCTAATAAACTAATTTCTAACCCTGTCCATCGTCGTCACTCCCAACGAAAACCTCAGCATCTTCAGCTCTGCTACCCCCAGCTCCGCCTCCTGTCTTTTTCTCAATGCCACTGTCTCTAATCCATACAACATTGCAGGTCTCACCACAGTCCGATAAACTTCCCTTTCACTCTTAGAGATACTCTTCTATCACAAATCACTCCTGCCACTCCTCTCCACCCACTCCACCCTGCCTCCACTCTTCTCTTCACTTCTCTAACGCACATTTACTTTGCACTGTTGATCCCAGGTACCTGAACTCCACCTTCTCCTCTTCTCGCTGCAACTGCACCACTCCACTGCCCTCCCTCTCATTCACACACATGTACTCTGTCTTACTCCTACTGACTTTCATTGTATCTTTAATGCTGTGTTGTACAGTATATTTAAGGCAGCAGAGGTCGTGTATGTGCATGCATGTGTTTGTGTGTATAAGGTGAACTCGGGAACATACCGACAGCTGTGAGATGTACCACAGCATTTCCAAGCAGCTCTGATTTTGCCCCGTAGAACCTCACAGACAGCTGAAATATATGTAATCATGTAAAGAGGAATAATTTCCAATCAGGAATCTTTGTTGGTAGGAAGTCAATTCTCCCCTTTTTGATTGAATCATTAGGAAAACATGGCTTATTGACAAATTACAAATGTGTAGCCATGACACTTGATTATGAATCAGAAACTTGTTGCGCATCTGTAATAGTTCTCCTACTGACGCTAAATTATGCACAAGCTACTCAAAGTAACAAGTGCATAAAAGCAACTGCAAATGCTTACAATTATTTGGTTCTCTTGTTATTTATTCATCTTCGGTAAGCACTTTATCTTGGTCAAGGCCTTGGTGGAACTGGAGACGGGAACACAAGGTTTAGCCCCTTCCATCATACTGGAAGAAGATAGAAGTGAATTGCGGGGCACAATTCACACGCTCCTTCACAACTCCAGACAGTTTGCTGTAGCCAAGCTACCTACTGGCAAGATTGAGAGGTGGGAGGAGAACCAGAGAACCTACATCAAAAAGAACTAAACAAGTCCATGCAACAGGCACAGGCAGTAACCTGAGACGGGATTGAATTAGGGACCCTTGTGTCACCATGCAGCCCCCCTCAGATATCTATATTTATAATAAGGAAATCTGAACCTTTTAAAATCACTAGTAGCTCCAGACTTCCATTCGTCACCATCAAAGTAACACAGATTTCCTATTGGTTGTACTGTCTTTACTGAAGAAGTCATAATAGTTTACTGAAGTACACTTTAACTAAATAGTCATATAATGACAAATGTTTTTGATCCAGGAGCCGAGCTGCCTTCCCGAGCTGCCAGTGTCAGTGTCTGCCTTCTGTTGTGCAGGCATTTGCAGCTGATACACTGGAAATCCCCAACTCAAAACGAAATCATAAATGGAGCCTGAGGGACGCGTGTGTTTATATGACTGGCTCACCTTGCTATCATCGGGCTCCGAGCTGGCAGTGTCCATGGAAACGAGGAGCACAGAGTTTTTGCTGAGCGGCTGTGGGGAGAAGAGCGGATTTCCACCCGGCACCTGAGACAAAACCTGGCATTGCACGTTGGGGGTGCACTTCACTGAGAAGAACTTGCTGTTTAATGGGGCACAACTATATAAAAAGGGAAAAAAAAAGAAGAAAAACAAACACACGTAATTTTTAGTTGACAGGAACTTACAGTAGGTCAGTTCCTTTGAACTTTGTTGCAACTCTGTCTTAAACTGGGAAGCAACTGTACGAGCTTGCATTACACAGCCTCGGCTGGTCAAGTGGTTTTACATTAAGTAATCACGAAAGTCCCTTTGAAAAAGTTGCAATTCCACAGTGAATGAAATTGCAAGAAATAACAAATCATCTAGTTTGTGGACTGACAAAATAAAAGTTAGTCATCAGTCTGGCAACAGTATTGTATGGCACACTACTTAAAAACGATACAATCAAGACTTCAGACTTAAAACAGATTAGATCTCATTTTTGAATGTGGTGCGTATGAACAGGAAATGTCTGTGTCTGAGTCACTTCTTCTATTTCAGATGAAGCAAGCTTAGCACAAGAGTCCATGTACAAAACAGTCACATGTAGAGCTAAAGTTTAATGTGTACATAGCCCATATCAAAGCCAACCTCTTTTGTTGACAGTCAACAAGAGAACAAGTTCAGATGAATATTTGAGAAGAGAAAAGTACGGAGTAAGAACGGGCGATTTGAGGATGGATTGGACTGTAGTTAATGTCAACAGTCTCCAACACTGACTCAGAATACAGTTCGCTTCTGATCATCATCACTGTACCCCGCAACATTGTATATCTGCTTCAAATGGACATTTGATGCAACCCAGATGAGGATGGGTTCCCTCTTGAGTCTGGTTCCTCTCAAGGTTTCTTCCTTATGCCATCTTGGGGAGTTTTTCCTTGCAACAGTTGCTCATTAGGGACAAACTTACTTACAAAGAACATATTTACTTTTAATCACCACATTATCTGTGTAAAGCTGCTTTGAGACAATGTTCATTGTTAAAAGCGCTATACAAATAAAAATGAATTGAATTGAATTAAAACAGTGAGTACTCAAAGCATTTGAAGCACTTCTTTTTTTATATAATCAGTAATCGAATTCCAAATTTTATAACACCATTACTCTATAGATCAAAACCTTGGAAGCCCAGTGACCTACAGTAGCAATAAAGCAGTGTTTCAAAAACAAACTCCTGTTTGTGTCAGGGAAAAGAGGCAGTGTGGCAGCAGCCCACTAACTACAGATGGGGAACACTAACAATAGCTTTCAGTCTGCAGGCAACTGAAGGCTTTCTTTAACCAGTGCCACGCTCTAAATCAAGCAACAAAAGGTCTTCAGTATTCTCATATCAGTGAAAGAATAGGAATGAGTCCTAAACTATTCATTTACATGGGCAGTTGCAAAACACCTGACAATCTGAAGGTTCAGATGAGTCTATGATGCAGTCCAGATTGAGAAGAATTGAACTGAAATAGAAAGAAAGTGAGCAGAAAGTGACCAATTTAAACTACACAGAATAAACTAATACACTGAGTAAACTATACACTCAATAAACGAATAAAGATACTTATGTATGTTATATTTGTTAAGAGTTTTTGGGGTTTTCATAGTGAGAATAAATAAACACAGAAAAATCAAGGTACAGAAATATACCTAAAAAGAGTACAAATGCTATATCTTTTAGAACAAATCAATTCAGCAGAACATCAGTGAAATGCTATGAGAAATATCAGGATGTAATTGTACATAAATCTCCTGTGTTCACTTTGGTTCGAATTACAGATTTTTAACAAGAAAATGAAACCAAACAACTGTACAGAAAAACAGAGCAAGTTCCCTGAGGAGGAAACGATAAAGTCTTGATTACACCTTGGAATAGAGCGGGTTTATAAAGAATTACAGGTGTAGATAAAGTATTTCTAACGTATAGTTACCTTGTTACATTCACTCTCAGTTTCGTTCCCACCACAAACAGTGTGCGAGTAATCCAGTGAGTCTGAAGGCGCAGAGTTCGGGGGGAAGTCATATTGCTACCTTCTACTGTCCCTACACTCCACCTGCACTTACTCAGATACTGAGCTTTCTCTTTACACACACACACACACACACACACACACACACACACACACACACACACACACACACACACACACACACACACACACACACACACACAGGCTCCTATTGGTCGACAAGGCAGGTACAATTCCGCTTCCCTGAGACTGACTGTGTCTCACTTTAACCTGTAATTCTGTACTTCACACCACGGGAGAGAGAAAGGACTTGATCTGAAATCAGACTCAAACCTCAAACCACACACACACACACACACACACACACACACACACACACACACACACACACACACTATTTCCAGTATCAGATAGATTAACGAAATAATTATATATATTACGAATGAACTCAAAATAAATACAGTAAATACATTTTAAATCATTTCTACAAATTTCAAACCTTTTGCCTTAAACTATGAATTATTTAATAAATAAGATCTTATTCTTCTTATTTATTATCGCCATGAGCTTCTTATTGCTGTACTTCACACATACACATACTGTTGAAGTTTGGGGGGGGTGGGAAGGACTGTACCATTTCTGGATGTGGGTGCAACTTTTATGATATGTCACCTAAAAGAATGGCTTTAAAATGAATATAAATGAGTAATATTAAAAGGCTATATTTATGTTTGAGAATAAAATTTACACGGTTTACCTGGCTAGATAAAAGATCCAGGTTATAAAAAATGGGTTTAGCCACCCCCAGATGGTACAAAGTGGTACGTTCTTCTTCAGCTGTTTTTTGTTAAAGCTAATCAGAAGTACACATCAGTTTGGGACACGCCCATTGGCTGTTTATGTCTCAGATATAAATACACAAATTGGCCACTAGATGGTGCCGTTTACACTTGACAATTACTGTATGTTAGATCTGTCTATCTTCCTTGTATAGGCTGGTAACTGACTTATGGGTGAATACGCGTAGTTTATTATATGTTCGGAAAAAGTGTCTGCTTTTCGAATCGTCCATGCACGAAGATCGCAATTTTTAGCAGTTTTCATGCAAATTATAATTTATGATGTGGAGCAGAAATGCACACACCTACACACACACACACACACATCGTACTGTCTTTGTGCTGACTTTTCACTGACATTCAAAATCACCACAAGAAAAATTTCTCAAAAGGAAGTGTTGTTTTTTAATCAAACCCTATTCTATCACATTCAAAACACACACCCCACACACACACATACCTGTTCAGGTTCACCCACAGCTTGGTCCCAGCAACATAAACAGCCTTCAATGTCTCATTAATCTGAAGACGAAACGTTCTCTGGAACTCATTAGTGGCATTTATAGGAATTTTTCTCTTGGATGTGATCTGAGTTGTAATGCGTTTTTGCTGCTCCATAGTGCCTTGTGCCCGTTTACTCTTATCTGCTCTCAGGTATCTTGATGTTGTGTGTAATGTGAGTCTTCTGGAGTGAATACAAAAGCCTGGGCGTGTGTTTACCTGTCCCTCAGGTTATGCTCAGTTCCTCATTTAACCCTTATGCTAAGTTACATTTCTATTTTAAAAGATGAATAGGCTATTATTAAATAAGTTAAATATTTAGGTCACATAAACAGTTGTAATGAAATCCAGTAGGTCAGGGATTCATAAACTTTTTGTGACCTGAGTGATCCGGCAATTAAACTATTAAAACATGTACAATCATGATTGATGATTTATTACAGTCATGGCATCCAAGTATAAATTATGTAAGTATATTACATTGGGTCCCAGTATAAATTATATAAACAGATTTATAAATTATGCATTACATTTATAGCATTTATATAGATAGATAGATAGATAGATAGATAGATAGATAGATAGATAGATAGATAGATAGATAGATAGATAGATAGATAGAGGCGAAATAGGGCAAAAATATTCCATTACAGTAAAATGAGAATTCAATGCATGGAGAGTTTCTTCAAAGTTTTTGTCTGTTTTATTTATTTATTTATTTATTTTTTTGTCTACAGAATAAAAGGAAAACTGCTGACTCTTTAGGGGCACTTTGCTGGCAGTTGTAGAGCTTTGTTGAATCTGTGACATCAAAAAAGTAATTTTGAGACTATAACGTAATGTATGGCTGTTTCATACTCAGTCATTGCAACTAAACTTTTTTATTAGTCTTATTAAGACCTCTGATAACCTCTGGTTATTTCTCCGTTATTATAATGAAGAAAATTTGTAAGAATACATTTATGTATTTTTTTTCTCCAACAAAGCATGCAAATGCTAAAGAAGTGAATTATCAACATGTCGAGACATCTAAAGCATGCAAAGAGAAAGCCTGAGGCTACCCTTCAGCTTTAAGTTCTCGAACATGGACTTGCCTTTCTCATAGCTGTTCATTTTTTTCTTCCTGCGTATCATTTCTAGGATCTAAAGATTTCTGAGCAGCAGATCATATATTTATTTAGCTTTTTCATTAACAAGGCACTACAGTGGGCCACAGTCATATACTGTAGTTTTAGGGAGGCTAGCAGAACTTCTACAATCAGTTCATCGAATGTATCTAAAAAATAGCACAGACAGTGACTGTGCATTTGATTGTACTATTCACTATAGTGGAAGATCAAACCATGCAATATTCCATAAAAAAAACTCTTCAGGAGGCAGGAAGTCTTTAGCAAAAACAAAGCCAGTTTGTCCACCCACATATTGCCCCTATGACTGTGCGATCAAGCTGCTTTCAAATTCAACCCACTCTTCATAAACAACAAGCCATTGAGGAGTACACCAGGGGTACATTAGTCTTTAATCATCTGCCACCCGGCAGGTTTCTCTCTTTGCAAAGAACAAAGGGGCATTTAACAATGTGTTGCTTATTATGCACTCAACCAATCCCTGGTAGCCATTGAGCAACTATGTTCCACAAAATATATTCATAAAATGTACACCTGAAATTGTGTTCGGTGTATAGAATCTTGTTTACATTCGAGAAAAGGAAAAATGGATGACCACCTCTTGTCCATTAGGACCTTCATCCTCTGGCCATGCAGAACTATGACACTGAAAATCAGTCACAGACCAATTCTAAAATTTGCCCTACCTTATCCCATTGCTCAACCTGAACACAAACCCCAATTACCCACCAGCTATGGACATCAGGGTTCAGTAAAGAAAACAGGTGTCAGAAAGCACCATTTGTCAGCATCATTGTCTAGAACAAGTGGCTCAGATCATTAAAGAGAGAAAGGTTAAAAAAATCCAGCCTTTTTTTCACAATGTAGAGGCATGAGAGTGGAAAGCAGATACAAATACAGACCTTTATTTCCAAGAACAAGAAATACAATATTAGAAAGAACAAATGCCCCAAGGCTTGTAAAATCAGCAGATGAAGGGAGGCTGTGGGACAGGGAAGGGTGCATGGGAAAATGCTGGCTAGGAAGGCAAAGAAGCATCCTTAGCAGGGCAGGGACGATGGGTGGCCATGACATGTTTGAGCAAAACTTGGAACTTGCCACGATCGAATATGCTTGTCCAAGTCATCGAGTGATTTGGACAGCAAGACTCGGATCTGCATAAGGAAATGGAGAAACTTTGCCAAATACAGTTCTGACCATCATGTCTTCATTGATGCGTTCTGTCACAAAGTAGATCAATAGATTTACAAGAACAAGAAATATCAAAACACTGAGGAGATACAAAGGCTAAGCAAAGGCTAGAAAAAGTTTAGTTAACTGGAACAAATATATATAAAAAAAACTACATGGCACAAGACACAGGAAAAATCACATATTTTGTTTGCTAAGATCAATAATGCCTCAACAAACAACCTCTTTAAAAAAAAAGAAAAAGCTTAATGTGACTAATGAGTAAAACAAATAGTGCCAAAAAAATGGAAGTGACAACAACAACAAAACAAACAAAAAAGAAATTCGACGTGTACACAAGTGTGTGTTCTGGAGGCCTTAAGGGAAATAGTCAGACAGAGCTACAACAAGAGGCGCCCTCTGGTGGTCTGAAGCAAAAATATCCAAGAAATGGACGTCAACTTTATTCTAAAACAAATAAATTAAGACACATATATAATCTTCAGCTGCCTTGATACAACCTTCTCTTTCCTTGTCTGAAACCCTGAATCTGAACCCATATCTACAGACATCTCACCCACTATTCCTCCATATTCCATTAGCATCTAAAGGTAACCTGAAAACCTGATGATTTTACTCCATTTTCATTGCAGAAACAGCTGATTAAACGTCTCCACTGAGAAATATGGTCCAGATGAACAGTTCTGGACCCCAGCTCATTTCTTTTTTTGACCACAGCTTGGGTTCCATGCCATACACACTGAACTTACTAAATTTACAAAACTTATTTTTAAGTTTATTATTACTTCCAAGTTATTTTGGTTGTAATCTTGATTGTTTCATGGACTTGATGTTTTCTGATAACCTGAACAGTTTTTTTTTGCTTTTTCACATTAGCCTAACAATCTGGATTTATCTGCTAGGCATTAAAAAAAAAAAAAAATTTAAAACTATACTTGTATCCATACTTCCAGTCTACTCTCCATGAAACTTTAATCTTTACTAGAGCAAGATTTCAAGAATCTACACAAAATAAGCTACTCATACACTTCCATATACCTTAGTGTCAGTTAAAAAATGTCAAATCTTAAAATCTGCCGTGTATATTTGTCTATGATGTCTACAGTTTGACTACTGCCAGTATTATTTGACTATTGTGTCCTCTGAGGCACTATTAGATTTACATATACATTTGTTTATAGAAGCAGATAAAAAAAAAAGTTAGCAAGTTATTTAATCCTCATTTTCTTTTTGTGGCTTATGCATAGGCGCTGTTAAAAACAAGCTAAACAAAGAGAAGATAAGCCCTCTTTAGTCAGAGAGTGAATACAGCCTTTGGGAGACACTGTATAAATCTTTGGCTAAGTAATTGTATTCTCAGGTACTAAATAAACAACAGATAAAGGTTTTTACAATGTCTTATTGATTATTGTTTATTTTGTAACACAATGTGCTCTAGTGCGCATTCATGTTGTCTCTTGCCACTGTTGCAACTGGCTCTGTTCTAGCACTGTCTTTTTCACCAAATGTCCTCCCTCAGACGCCTTAAAACCTGGCAGAAGAACTTGCTATTGGTGGTTTGGGCCCTGGGGATGAATTCTTATTGCGAATGTCGAAAAAGAAGATGAGCATGCACTTAGTCCAACTGTGGACCTGGCTCACTTTTTTCAGTTGTTGAGACAATGAGCTCCTCCACTGTAAAGACTGTTGCTTCGTCTCATGGTCATACCCCTACAACCATATTTTGTCACTGTTAAGGATCCTCAACATGGGTGGCTCATCCACGGCACGCTGACAGATTTCTTGGCAGACTTCGACGTGATGTCTTCTGTTAATGGGTCAGCATCCTGGGGATGAATTCGGCAGCAACACGCCGCATGAGGATTGCCTGGACTTTTGGAGATGAGACACGACACATCTAACGACGCTTCTACGAACTGTGTTCTGGTGCGAACTTTGGGTTCTTTCGCTTTTCTTTTAATAAACATGGTCTCGGATCTTCTAAGCAGCACTACGTAAGCCTTCTGTACTGCGCTGTCTAGAACTGTTTGGAATCGTTATGGCAGAATACATGGTCTGATAAACTTTTTAAACTGATTTGCCTTTTATTATTAGTATTATTTAATAGATGCCGTAATAACCTTCTGAACATTGTTTAGATCAACCGCAGTATCTCTTGATAATGTAACTTTTGTCTTTTGGCACACTGACTTATGAAGGTTGGTGCTCCCTGTGACTGTGCGTGCAGCCTTGAGCTGCCATCTGTTGGCGTGTTACAAAACTAGTCTCGAAACATTTTGATACAACCTCGTACATTTTTCTTGGTTCTTTGGTTTCCCAAGAATATTTCAGTAGTTGACTGGCCAAGATAAATTGCAGGTAGTTGTAAATAATTGTATGAATGTGTGCATGTATGGCAACCCACCCATGTATTCTCAACTCATGCCTAGTGTTCCTGTATTCCTGTATGATACAAATAAATAAATATGGGGATTCTGATGGTATATCCATAATTACAACTTAACATTAAATCTTTGAATTCTTTTATTTATTTCAAAGCAATTTGTAATTTTTCACAAGAGGTCAGGAGCAGAGGGCTCTCCTGCTTTGTCTGGGGATTCCACCATTCTTCTTCCTGCAACACCTAGGAAACATCTTATGTCTGATTGTGATAGGATGGTCCCTTTTAAGTAACCAGGCGAATAGTATTACAAGACGACCTTTATGTATCCTCATTTTTTGTACTGGCAAACCAGAAGCCATGCATTAAGGGTGAGCTCTCTGTTAAATTACACAATGTGCACACTTCCTGCATTGTTTGTCAATATACAGTATTTATAGCTACTAACTATAATGACTCATTCAAAAACATTTAGATGTTAATGAATTTTGCCAACAAGAACAAATTTACGTAAGTAATAAATAATATCACTTTTTTTTATTTTTTGAGAAACCTGATTTGGAAAGTGGTCTCAAGTTGATTAACTCAGTGTCACATAATAAACACAATGTCTTTAAGACAGGGGTCACCAACCTTTTTGACACCGAGAGCTACTTCTTGGGTACCGACTAATGTGAAGGGCTACCAGTTTGATACACACTTCTAAAATAACAAATTTGCTCAATTTACCTTTAATTATATGTTATTATTAATAATTAATGATATTCATCTACACCAGGGGAGTCAAACTCAACTGCACAGGGGGCCAAAACTCAAAGCACACTTTAGGTTGTGGGCCGAACAGGATAAACATTTATTGAACAGACTAAAACAATGTTTTTTGAACATAAATATGAATAAAAACAGAAAGGAATATTATTCCAGAATAAATAAACTTAAACTTTAAATAACTTAAAATATTTTGTTCTCCATAAAAATATCTCCTGTCAAACACCAGACGTCTCACAGCTTCATCATGCAGCTCTTCAGAAACTCTCCCTCAGTAAATAACCGGCTGATGGGACTCTGATTTCTCCTCTGTTTTCACACCAGCTTCACTTTGTCATTTTGCTCTGGTGAAAAACATCTGCTGAAATGTCAGATTCTTCTTTAACTCTTCTACTTTCTGTATCTTCTGCTCTGCATTCAGGTTTTTCAGCTTCTCCTGATGTTTTGTCTCGTAGTTCCGTCTCAGATTTAATTCCTTAATTACAACCACATTCGCTCCACAAATAAGACACACGTGTTTACCAGCAGTGTCAGTAAACATAGACTCAGAATCCCATCGGTTTTGAAAGGCTCTGTTTTTAGAATCCACTTTTCTCTTCGCCACTGTGAGGCGCTGTTTCACAATAACTGTTCAATAGGGTTAAATACATCAACAGAAGCTCGACTTGATTGACGCTGGAATGTTCCCAGGTAGTCTAGCGTTCGGTAAGGCAGCTGAAGCGCTGCATTATGGGATCTGTAGTTAGTGTTATCAGCGCCGGGCCATTAATAACAATAATAGATCTATATAAAATCATCTCGCGGGCCAGATTTGACACAGAGTTTGACACCCCTGATCTATGTGAAGACACTGATCATGTTAATGATTTCTCACAATAATTATCAACAATGTTTTAACAAGGTAGGAAACAGATATTTTTAGAAAAGGCTCGCGGGCGACTCATGTGGTCCTTGCGGGCGACCTGGTGCCCGTGGGCACCACGTTGGTGACCCCTGCTTTAAACAAAGTTTTTTGTTGTTGTTTTGACATAACCTTTAACATGACCTTGTTTTGAAGGTGCCCCGAAGCTAAAACAGAATGTGTGCATCAATGTTGTCCGTGTACCTTTTGGTCATTCAATTTTCATTTTAGCAAAAGGTCACATACGATTTACGCAAACGATTTTCATTAAATATGATGGATATCGGTGTAATAAAACGTAAAATCGCCCATCAAGTCAAGTCAAGTCAAGTTTATTTGTATAGCGCTTTTCACAACAGACATTGTCTCAAAGCAGCTTTACACAAATCAACAGTGATGGTGAATGGTGTGCATTTGTCCCTGATGAGCAGCCGTGGCGACTGTGGCAAGGAAAAACTCCCTTAGATGTTATGAGGAAGAAACCTTGAGAGGAACCAGACTCAAAAGGGAAACCCATCCTCATCTGGGTGACATCAAGAGTTTGATCATAAATCTTTCAACAATACAGAACACTGGAGAGTGAGAACTAACATGATTACTGGAGTATAAGATTATAAGTAATGTTCTTTCTGCAGTCTTAAACAGTCTATATGGTTAGTAGCTCCGAGTTTTATAAGCTCAGCATTTGTGATCACCACAGATCCAGCATCAGCTTCTCCATGCCAGAGCCTTTAAACACTCCAGGAGGTCCAATGTCAAAACTCCACACATGTAGCGGGATCCAAATGGCACTGGTACGTCTCTAGATGGTTCAGGATGTTTGTGAGTTCGGCATCTACTTCTTTAAAGGTCCGTAATCATCACGAGGTGGGAGGTGACTGGAGCTGGAGCAACCTCAGGATGCCTCGGGATGGGGAGAGAAAGAGAAGCAGTGGAGAGGAATTAGCGTAGCTGCTGTTCATGATATTAACAGCACAAGTTGATAATGTGCATGTGATCAGATGTTCTGGAGCACAAGGTTATGATGTGATGTGTGTTATGTGTAGGCTTTGCTAAAAGATACGTTTTAATCTACACTTAAATTGGGTGAGTGTGTCTGAGCCCCGAACACCGTCAGGAAGACTATTCCAGAGTTTAGGAGCTAAATGTGAAAATGCTCTACCACCTTTAGTGGACTTTGCTATTCTAGGAACTACTAGAAGCCCAGAGTTTTGAGATCTCAGGAGCGTGGCGGGTTGTAGCGTGTTAAAAGACTGGATAGATACACGGAGCCAAACCATTTAGTGCTTTATAAGTGAGAAGTAATAGTTTGTAGTCTATTCGAAACTTAACAGGAAGCCAATGTAGGGACGATAAGATCGGGGTTATGTGATCATATTTTTTTGACCTTGTAAGAACTCTGGCTGCTGCATTCTGGACTAACTGAAGCTTGTTTATTAATGAAGCAGGACATCCACCTAGTAACGCATTACAGTAGTCTATTCTGGAGGTCATAAACGCATGGACGAGCTTCTCTGCATCGGATATAGACAACATATTTCTTAGCTTAGAAATATTTCTAAGGTGAAAGAAGGCTGTTTTGTAACCTGATTGATGTGATTTTTGAAAGACAAGTCGCTGTCTAAAATAACACCCAGGTCTTTTACCGTTGAACTAGTGGTTACAGAACATCCGTCTAAATGCAGGTTGAGATGCTGGGCGTCTGTATACCAGTTTTGGGCGATGAGCAAAATCTCAGTCTTATCAGAATTTAAAAGTAGAAAGTTATGGGTCATCCAATCTCTTAGTTCCTTAACACACTCAGTCATCCGGGTTAATTGAGCTGTATCGCCTGGTTTAGATGAAATATATAGCTGAGTATCATCAGCATAACAATGTAAGCTAATTCCATGCCTTCTAATAATATTTCCTAACGGAAGCATGTATATTGTGAAGAGCAGGGGTCCTAGAACTGAACCTTGCGGCACGCCATAATTTACTTGCATTAGCCTGGATAGCTCTCCATTCAAATCTACGAAATGGTAACGATCGGACAGGTAGGATTTAAACCAGCTTAATGCCTGTCCCTGAATGCCGATGTAATTTTGTAAGCGATCTAGGAGGAGATCATGGTCTAATAACCTAGGCCCATAACCTAATAAAAGTAAATTCCGCGTATTGAAGAGCGCACCTACCTTTATAGACTGTATAAGCCCCGCCCACTTCTGATCTGCCGCAGCTGTAACGTATCGCTTCTGCACATCTGCAATTAGACCTAAAAAAAAAGTATTTTTTTCCTGTTTTAGTTTCCCCCATATTTTATTTTCCGTGCAGCCACGAAGAAACTGGAGACTGCCCTGTTCCTCTGTGAGTCTGTTCTGTAGTATTAGAAGTAAATAAAAAAAATAATAATCCTTTTTTATTTTTCAAAAAAAATCTGTACATTGCATACGCTGAAACTGGTGACGTCATAGACTTTCACGCGTCAGAGAGCGTTCATGACTCGGTGATGTAGCGTCCTTATTTATTCTCGTGTATTCGGAAAAGGTGCTCGGTATTGTTTACTGAACTCGAGGTTGTAAACATGATTAATTCGGAAATGAGTTCAGCAATGGATGATCCAAAAATGACTTCAGAGGAGGCTTCTTCTGAACAGAAGGTCAGACTTCCCCGAATTCAAACCCATTCCACCTTTTCCCCATCGACGCTAAATAATAATTGACATTTACCGTGCTTTTTTATTTAATATAATTAAAAGTAATGTCGCTTTTTCGATTTTAATAATATTGTATTGTTGTCATTTTTACTTGGTATTTTCTTGTGTGCTCGTGTACGCTTGTTAATTTCTTTTTTTTTGTAAAAGTCACCGAGTGCGTTATTAACAATAAACCCTGGTGTAAACCTAAAGATTTACTATCTACTACTATACAAGGAGTAGTAACTTAAAGGAGTTCCTCTTAATGATTGAGGAACCAGTGCGTCAAAATGGTACCTGACTTTACTTTTTCACTCAAATTAAAGTAAAAAAAGTTTGAGTTCTGACATGTACTATAGTTAAAAGTAGCCATTACTACTACCTGTTTTAGTGTCAGACTGGTAACTGGACCTCACATCATATTAATATAAAAGTATTTCAAATTTCGTTACCTAATAAATATATCCAGGCTGAACATCCACCATATGAAACACAAGCAGAGTAAAGATGATGATGATGATGATGATGATCAGGTGATCAGGAATGTCTGTTTTCAGTCATGTTTGCATCACTGACTCCCTCTGTCTCATCCATATTAACCCCATATTTCTTGTTGTCTTCTGCCTGCTCATTGTGAGCTTCGAAAACTAGTCTACATCTGTGATGTGTGAGAGCCAGGAAATGATACACTGGTGGTAGAAAAAATATTGACCATGACACCAAATAGCTTAAAACTAAAGTAACGAGTCTGGTTTGTTAATGTAAGAAGTAGAAAGTACAGATATTTGTAGAAAAAAAATTGAATGAGTAAAAGTAAAAAGTTGTCCATAAAATATACAATTTGAAGTAAAATACTGATACCAGAAAAATCTACTTAAGTACAGTAACCAAGTATTTGGACTTCATTACCTCCCATCTCTAGGTACCAGTACAGTAGTTTTTACTCGAATATTTGTGTTATTAATGTTTTTTACTTTTTTTTTGTCCTATTTTAGAGTGAGAATGCTACAAATGGTGTTGATGAAACTCTGCAACATATCCAGCCCTGCCATGTTTTTGGCATTTGCAAAGAGGTAAAGAACAACTTGTTCTTTCTGGATGAGAGAACAGTGATTTTCCCAAGTGGAAAACATTGTATTCGTTATCACATGGATCAGCGATGGACCGAATTCATCACCGGTAAGCCTGCTGAGCGCTTCACTTCCTGTAGTACCTTTTAAAAAAGCAACCTAAGTGTTCACCAAATACACTGTAAAGTACATATTTCTTTTCATGACAAAAAGTAGTAAATATATTTTAAATTGTAAACATACTAAGACTGTAATAATTTTTCAAAAATCTTATTTTTAATCTCCATTGATATGTTCAATTTATAACTACATCCAGCCTTATATTTTATGTTTGGATAGCTTTTGGATTTTTTCATTAGTCCCATTTAGTCTCCATATTTAAATGTTTTCCCACTCAAATGTTTCTTCACAGCTTCAAAGAAAAAGAAAGGCATTCAGGCCCTGGCTTTAAGCCCCAACCGGCGTTACTTGGCTGTGTCAGAGAGCGATATATGGGGTGCCATCGCCATCTTTGACTTAAAGGACAAGAATTGCTCCATGACACAGGTCCTTGAAGGCAGAGACTTTGACGTGCAGGAGTTCATCTGCATGTCTTTTAACGTCAAATCAAATTACCTCCTGGGTCAGGCTGGAGAACCCACATGGACCCTTTTCTGCTGGGAGTGGAGCAAAAAGGAGCTCCTCTATTCTATTAAGACCATGGAGAATGGGCTTATCAGCCAGGTATTGTTTTTTGGGCTTTGTAGTACTGAAGATGTTTCACATCTGTGTTTTATAGTGTTTACTGAGAGTTATCTTTTCTCAATCCCAGGTCAGCTTTAATCCGCAGGATCACAGAGAGATCTGTGTGACCGGAACAGAAGCTTTCAAACTCTTTGAATTCAAGGACAACTCCATAACAATGACCAACTCATTTAAATTGGAGAACGAGGATGCCCTGTGCCACACATGGATGTCCCGGGATTGTGTCATCGCTGGAACCGAGGCAGGAAACCTGTTAATGTTTAAGTCCAAACAACCGCACAGGCTGGAAAGACCATGTGAGAGGTAACACCATCTTGCTTGTTCTGATATGTTTATTTTTTTAATGTTTGTTTCATGCTAAAGGTGCATTTTTGGGGAATTTGTCCCAAATCATCAAGCTTTACATTTACTTCCTTGACAGAAAAACGGAGACAGACGACTCTTCTTCATCTTTAACTGAGGAAGTTACAGCCATCCAACGGTATTCCAAGGGATTTGCCTGTTCAGCCGGACCGGGATTAGTTTGTCTCTACAATAAATCTGACCAGAACGATACCTACAGAAAGACTGTGGAAATAATAGTGAGTAATTCATATCTAGCATTTGGTAGAAACTTTAAAGCAAGGCAGTTTACCAGTGAAGAAACTCTGCAAGTTTATGATTAAGGGTTTGGCTCACAGTTCTAAAGTATCAATATTCTGACACTGAGTCTGAAAATCAATTAGTAATTTGGAAAGCACTAAGAACTGTTTTCCTCTGATTTCCTCTGCAGATTTCTGTCGACCCAAATAGTTATCAGCCGCTTCAGAAGATTGCCACAATGTGCATTAGTCCAGCAGAGGATATGCTGGCCATCACAACAGACCAAGGGCAACTGTTCCATATCAGCATTGAAATCCTGCCCATGATATGTGAGGTAACAGATCAACAAGCAGTATGGTGTTATACAGTTATTGAAGAAAATTCCAGTTTAAAATTGGAAATGTGCTAATTTCTGTTTCTTTTTTTAGAGTACGAAACCCCAGTTTGAATATCTTTTTCACGCTCTTCATTCTGACAACATCACTGGACTATCCATCTGCACGATGAAACCCCTTATTGCCACCTGCTCTTCAGACTGCACCATACACATCTGGAACTACAAGTCCAGGTAGGAGCTGTTAAAAATTAAGAGGACTTTTTAGATCAAAAATCTATTATTTGTTAGAGAAAATTAATATGTATGTTATCTGGCTCGAAAATCTCATTCACTAGACATTAAATATTCCTAAAAGTATACATACATGCAAAGGTCCTACTAGAGAAAACTATATAAAAAAAAAACATTTTGTGTCAAGCCAATCTACTAATTAAAAAGCAATATTTAAATAAGTACTTGGTATTAATTAGCATAATCCTCATCAGACATAGATACCAAAATATCCATAGTGCTTATTTATTTTGACATTCTTCTGAATGTATGGAAAAAAATTTCTCTCTGCAGCTTTCTGGTTCAACGTGAGGAGTTTGATGATAAGCCACTCTGTGTGTCGATTCACCCAAATGGCCAATCCATCCTGGTGGGCTTCTCCACTGAAATCTGCCTCATGAACCTGCTTTGTGACAACATGCGCATTGTCCAGAGTTTTAAGATGTACAACTGTACTGAGGTGGGTCCTCACTGACATGACCGTTGTGAAGTTTTGACAATTGAATTTAATTCAATTCATTTTATTTGTATACAGCTATCAAAACTCTATAATCTATTGACAGCTCAACAGTTCATACCCTATGTGGTTACATCAGTTTAGCATTGTTGTGCTGCTGAGATGTTTAGAAATAGCATTTGTTTAAAAGTAAGGGCATATAGATCAAAAGCATATAGATTGTTATTGTTCTCTAAGCTCAAATATTGTTCTGTAATTGATTAATTGAGATTTTATGATACAGTAAAACCCCATTGGAAGAGCATAATTCGTTCGTGAAAATTGCTCGTGTGTCTATTTGCTCGTACATTCGAACTGATTTTCCCATAAGAATTAATGTAAAAGTGATTTAATCCGTTTCCGACACCTCATTCGATCGCTTATTTTTGCAATTAAAAAGTATTTGTGGCCTATTTTAACAAACAAATGCACCGCAAATTACTGTACGGTAAACACCATTTAACACTTACCCATGTGGTAGTGGTTGATTGCGAGTGTGAGACGCACAACACGCTCATACTTTTCGACTATTTACTTCTTGGTTTTACTGGTAATTCTATTTACTTTCCTTTTCACAGCACCATCACTGATTTTCTTGGGAGACATTTTTTAAGATTTCTAGTGAAACAAAAATATAACACTAAAAAAAGTTAAGTTTTTGCTGCACGGAACAACCAGAGCAGCCGAGCGAAACGAGATCAACTAAGCGACTGATGCTACCCTCGGCTGAAAGCGGGGAACCAGCAGCGTGGGTTTGCTCGTGCCTTCGAAATTTGCTTGCAAAATAGGGTGAAATTTTGCGAGCAAGGTCGCTCGTATCTTCGTTTGCTCGTACTATTAGTTGCTCGTAAAATAGGGTTTTACTGTACTATGTGTATAAAGCGAAAAAAAATTATGTGTTTGAAATTAGTTTGTTGAAACTGTATAGGGAAAGTAAGTAAAATAAAAGCACGTGTGTTCACAGTGTGTGTTCAATCACGATGGCAACATGTTCGTCGCCATCAGCAAGAACATGATACATGTCTACAATATCAGAACACGTAAGAAACAGGACCTGAGTGGCCACACTAATCAGGTCAGTATGTATTTTGTTTTACAACATTTTACTACCACAGGATCTGAAGCAGAAGGTGTGTCCTTGGAAATGTGGGGGTCTCACTAAATTCTGTTGTTCCAGACAATGTACCTCAGCTGACAGATTTCACAGTCAGATTTATAAACCTTCATGCTTGCTAACTGCTTAAAACTTGATTTAGGCCAAACACATTTTTTTTAATTCACCATATCATTCTGTATATTTATTTTGTCATAATGTTGATTCTAAAAAGTAATTTGTGCACATACAACTTTTTTGAACACTTTTACTGCATTTATAATCACAAATATGCATACAAACAAAAATAGGTTTTTCGAATGAAATATTTTGGAAATATAAGTAAGACCACTATTAAATATCCATGACTTGGATACCCTTCAGGTGCAGTCAGTGAAGTGGTGCAGTGATGACCGCCACCTGGTGTCATGTGGGCTGGATGGCGTTGTATATTTATGGAACCTCCTGACTGGCAACTACGAGATTAGGAAGGAGACAAACTTGATCATTGCAGATATGACGCTCTCCACTGTCACGGGGAACGTCTTTGTTGTAGACCGGTTCAGTGTTAAGGAGATTTGTGATGGAAAGGCAAGTCCAAAAACTCAAACACTGTATGTTTTTTTTGTTAGATAAGTGGCTAAAGTTACAATCACAGCAGTGTGTTTGGGTATATTAATTGATTAATTCAATAGAATATTTTATTTAAAATAGTGCTTTTGAAAATAGACATTTTCTCATCTCAATTTCATTGTGCACTCTATTTTTGTTTTCACACTGTGATCCAGATAACTTGATATTTTGTTCCCCTTTATATATGTCCGAATGTTAAGGTTAACTTGATTGGTACATGTTTTTGTTTATAACTAGATCATAGATGAACAGGCCTCAGATGGTGTGATCTACACAGCCATCTCTATGACTCATTTAGGTGAAACGATCTACATTGGGACTGCCACTGGTACTGTCAGAGTCATCAAACATCCATTTGAAAAGGATAAAACCTGGGAAGAACATCAGGGCCATTCTGGTCCTATCACAAAAGTATGTATGTTGTGTTACTATGGGACAGATGAAATGTAGAAATAGTTTTGTAGATATGTGTGTGCACTTTAAGTTAATGCCAGATCAGAAAATAATGGCCAAAGAAAGTGTCAATATCATTATGAGACTTTTTTTTGGCTGTGTTTTATATATATAGTTTATAGCTAATGATGTTTATGAACATTTCCATTCCCTTCAATTCAACTTTCAACATTTCTCCTTTAATCGTGTGCGCAGATGACCGTCACACCCGGTGATCAGTTTCTGTTGACCGCCTCGCAGGACGGCTCCCTCCTCATCTGGGCGATCATTGACCAGTGCGGACGAAAGCTGGAGATGGTGAAAGACCTTGATTACGTTGAAGAAGTTCTTTGTACAAAGGAATATCTGGAGGAAAAGGTATGTATGTGCTATATAGTCTTTGAAACTGAGGGAATTATGTTTTGCTCACACTATATTTTGCATAGGAGCAGTATAGTACATTGGCCCCAGTGCTCGAATTGAGTCAAGTCCAATTCGAGCACTGATTGGTTTGCTGAAGATGTGCATTTATGTTTATCCTATAATATTTTTCTCTTAAATCTCTTCATATAGGATCAGATGATACATGAGCTCAAGTCCAAAGTCAGGTGGCAGGAAGTGAAGAGTAAACACAGACTGAATCTGAAGAATATGGACTGCAGTAACAAGATGAACAACATTGCTCAGAATTACTTGCAGAAAATAGATGCTCTGACAGCAACAATCCAGGTTTGTACTTATGAGCTCAGGCTGAAAATGTATTCTTAGGGCCTCGTTAGTGAAAGGAAAGTAGATAATGATCAGATATTGGGCTGATTTCACAAATTACACATCACAACAAATTTGGAAATATTCAGGTAAGCCAATACTCTGTACCATGTTTGTGTGAATAGTGTGTATCTTTACACTTTGTGATAGAGTCATCAGAGGGCACAATGATCTGAATTTATTTAACTGGTGGCGAACACCACTACATATTGCTTTGTTTATTCATTCAGTACACAATTACACAACCCCTAACCATGACTTGATCTTGGTTCATAAAGGGGAACCTCACAGATTAGTAACAAGTAGTTTATGGTGAACATTTTGTCGAGTCTGTAATTGTCTATAAATATATTTACTTCTCACTGTAGGTGCTGGAAAATCATAAAAAGGAACAGAGTGTCTTTCACGAGAAGGTGTTGAAAGATTTGATGAAAAATATTGAGCAAGAGCAGAAGAAACAAAGTAAATACACTCACCACATATCAACGTTGTTTGCAAACATAAGTTTTGTTAAATCTCCCTAAACTACAACAGTGCATGATTTAAATTGGATGGCATTTTTTTCCCAGGACACAACTACAATAATAAGGTCTTTGTGGAATATGACAAGAACATTGAGTTGGGGCATAAAATGCATCTCATGCAAGAGGATTTCAAGATGGAAAAGGACAGCCAACTTTGTGCCATGGAGAAAATGAAACAGGATCTTGAAAACAAGATTCAGGAGGTAAGGAAATCTTGTCACTGAACTTGTCACTGTCAGCAAAGATATTCCTGTTTTCCTTGTTTGTTCTTGCTTTGGCTCTGTTCTAGTCCTCCAAGTTCATTTTCCTCGTATTCTCAATGGTTTGTTTGTTTTCTTTTTAATATTACAGTTCAGCGCACTATTTGACACATTGTAGACTATATAGAGTAGCTGCACTTAGCTCCAGAACAGTAGCTATTAATCTTTTGGGAATAGTTACATAATTGTACATACAAAATCCTACAATTAGACACTGATAATTGTTGCATGTGTGGATGATTTGGAGTTCACATTGTAATATGCATCTCCTTTTCTATCACCATTCTAAAGCTACAAACCAGTTTGGAAGAAGAAGTGAAGAAATCCGAGGAGAGGCAGCATGCGTTAAATGAAATAGCTGAATCTGAGATCATAGAACTCTGCAAAGACTATGAACAAGATCTTAAGGTGGAGCAGGAGGCCAAGCAGATAACTGAGCATCAACTGAGACGCACAAAGAAGAATGTGAGTGTTTCAGTATTTGTTCTAATTATTGTAGCTACTATGTCCAGGTTTAAATGGGGAACTTATCAAAGCACAGAACTACAAAGTGCTGTTTTTCTATATTTTTTCAGTGTACAAACAACTGATACATTGTAAAATACTTGTCAAAATGACTGCACTCAATCATGTGATTTTACACCATTTAAATTTGTGCATGTGTTTTTGTTTTAAAGGTATCAGAGCGCTGGAAACTGAAAGACATAATAGATGAAAAGAGCTTCAGGATCTCGACGACATTGGAAGAGAAGCAGGTCCTGGTGGACCAACTGAAGAACGAGAAAAAACACATCAAGCATCTCAGACAGACAATGGAGAAGCAAAGCAATACTATCAATGAACAGGTAAAGCTCATTTTACAATACAAGTCCTGGCTTCGTTTGTGTTGGCATATAGTAGAAATTTGTGTTTGGTATACATTTAGAATAAGATACTTTCAGTGCTCCATATTATAAGCTGAAACATGGAGAACAGATTCAGGTGGTGGATAGAGTGGCCATAAACAAGGTCTTAGGCACAGTAAAGGCCCCTCAGGTTTTAGCTTATTTTACAGAATATATGAAAATAATCTTATATATATTTTATAATGGTATCTATTGTTATAAAAAAATTATTATAAACAAAACTTTCAATACAGCATTCAATTAAATAAGAAGGTAATCTTCTCTGTCCTTTCAGGAAAGCTCCATCAATAAGCTCCACACAACACTTCAAGACCTGGAGATGATCTTGAATCACAAAGAGAAAGAATTAAACGATATGATCTTGGACTGCAAAAAGAAAACAGAAGAACTGATTAACAGCAAAGAGAAGAGTGAACTGGAGCAAATTCAGGCAGAACTACAGGAATGTAAACAAAAGCATGACGAGGTGAGGTGTTTAATGCTCTGATACTGTGTTAGATTTGGTTATTCTGATTATTATAGGGCTGAAACGATTTCTGGAGTAACTCAAGTAATTAGAATACAAAAAGGCATTGAGCCAAATTACTTGCCTCAAACTTTGTTTAGTCCATTTAACTACACACGGAGCACTGTGTTTCCCCACGGACCGTTATTACTGACACACCACCCGCTAAACTCTGGAGCGCTCTGGACTGGTAACACAGAAAATGCTGCAGAATAAAAAAAAGGAGGATTGGGGAGAAAACTGCAAGGGACGAGGAAAAGATTCAGGCCAAAGAAAGATTCCAAAGTTTGGGATAATTTCAAACATAAAGAAAACACTGTACAGTGCGTTTAGCAATACAGATTGTAAATATTTCTAAAAAGGAAACTTGTTTATTTAAGAGACCCATCTTATTTTTTCTTGTATATTCAGTATCGCTCTTTAATAAAGAAAAAGTATTTCTTAACCAATTACTCAATTAATCTATGAAATGATAAGTAGAAACTCAATTACTAAAGTAATCGATAGCTTATTTATTATATATTTTTTTAACTTCAAGCTGATCAAAGGATGTTTTTGTTTTAGCTTGGTAATGAGGCAGATCAAGTCAATAAGAGGAACAATGAGATCATTGCTGACCTGAAGGAGAAGATCAAATTAAAGGACACAGCATTGAGTGCAGAGAAGCAAAGGGTTTGTTTCACAATATGCTTTGTTTATGATGACAATTATTCCATAATAAGCATCAACGTTTTCCACAGGCTTGTAATGTAATCTTTGTTATGTTGTGGTTTCCACAGGTCAAAGACCTAAATACTAGGGTGCAAAGGATGAGGGTTGACATTCACAACTGTACAAGCTTCATCCAGGAGCCAGACAAGCTGAAGCAAAGCATCATAAATCTCCACTCACGCTATATTGATAAAGAAGTGAGAATTATCACACACACACATCAACATGTACACACATACAGTAACCCACACAGAGTACACAGTCTAGTATGCTTTTAACTGACTGGGTGTGATGACTGCACTAGGTGTCAAACGAGATGGAGGATGAAATCATGCAAGATTACGATAGAAACCTGGCACATTTGCAGAATGTCGTGGACTCTGAAAATGCAAGGCATGCTCGGGAGCTCCAGCATGAGAAAACACAATACTCCAAGAATGTAATGGTAAGAATCCTTAGTAATTCACTAACACTAGATTCTCTAGAGTTCTCCATTAAGGGGGTGTATGCATTACACTAGCCTCTGTGTTCATCCAGATGTGTATGGGTGTTTGCTTTTGAAAAATTGCTATTTTGTACTGTAAATACAAGCAACAGTAACTTTATTAACTAAATGTATTCTTTAATTCATCAGCAAACTTTGTTAACTGTTAGACTTCACATAAAGACACAAGTTAAAATGTCTTTTAATTTGTCTTTATAATTAATAATTTTATAATTAATAATTGACTTTATAATTATAATTGTCTTTATAATTTGTCTCTAAAATTAAATGTGAACTATCTATAATTAAATCTTTGCAAGTGAAGTTTTTCCTGTCATAAGATTACCATGAATTCGATTATTAAACCTTTAATAAACATTTATACTTATTTCAAGTTCAAATGTGTAATGTTGTTAGCAGATATCTTTTTTATAGAATAGTTTAGAGTTTGTAGCAACTATACAGAAATAGAAACACTCTGACATGTTTTTGCATGTGTGTAGGAGGGCCGCTCTTTACATGCTCACATTAAGGAGCAGAAACAAAGGTACAAGGGGCTGATCGACATCTCAAAAAAGAAGGATACCCATCATGCCAATAGTAAGTAACAAAAGAAAGAAATATTTTAGTTTAGTTTTCATTTTAGTAAAGCGACTTTCACAGTGCTTTACAGTCTGTTTTGAAACAAATTAAAGTAAGATGCTGCATTTTAGATGGTTTAAAGCACTCAGAAAGCATATGCAATTTCTTTTCTTTCAGCAGGAGCAATTTCAACAAACCACAAGCTAAAAGAAAATGTCCTGGACAAGAGCTAAAGATAAGCATTATAACCTCAGAGTTCATCAAGCCCTGTCAAATTACCACCTGCTAAGACCAGATCAAATTAATGCAAAAAAGATGTTACAATCGCTTCATGTCCTTATAATGGTGCCTAAATGTTCTAAACAATGAGAATAAATGCTTTCTTGTTGAACCTGATGTTTGCAAGGATTTATAAAGCAGCTTCTGGTCTGTTATAAATCATTTAAAACTCGTTTTTTAAAGAGGTTATTTTTGCTTTGGTGTTAAATGAAAAACAGTGTTTTAAAACTAAAACTATTGTATCATTAAATTAAATAAATAAAGTGTGAAGGTTTACTTAAAAAGAAGATAGGAAAATATTTTCATATACAAAATATGGGCTAAACACAATTCTTAATGTATTTAATTAGTAATTTTTAATTAAAGTTTATATGGGAATTCATTGTTTTAAGTAAATCTTACACTCTATAAGTCACACTTATAAATATACTAATTTCAGTTTTTTCCTCACATGCTAGTTATCCTTATAGGGAAATGGGTAAAGTAAAAAATTTATTAATCTGTGAACTATCTATAATGGTAGTGCTAAATACACTTATATCTGAGCATAAAAACAGTGAGATAGTTCACATATATTTTTCATTCTGTTATAACTACAATAACAGTTTATTCAATAATTAAAAAAAATCTTCAAAAATAAAACAAGCATTTAATCACAATATACAGCCTCAATTATAAAAAAAGGTTGAGATGATTTTCAAATATCATAAATCCATATTCTATTCACAGTAAAACAAGAAAAACCAATCATATTAAATGTTCAAACTAAGAATATATAACATTTTCAAGAAAAAAAAAATTCAATATTCAAATTTTAAATTTGATGGCTGAAACAGGTCTCAAAAAATTTGGGACATGTCCATGTTTACCACTCTGTAGCATCACTGTATAGATCTGGGAACTGAGGAGACCATTTGCTAAAGTTTTGGGAGAGGAATGTTGTTTCCATGTTTTAGCTGCTTAACAGTTCTTGGTATCCTTTGTTGTATTTTCTACAACGAAGTCATGCTATTGTAATAGATGCAGTATACAGTTAACATTGTCTTTCTCAAATATGCAAGGCCTTTCCTGAAAAAGATGTTTTCTGGATGGAAGCATTGGTTGCTCTAAAACCTGTTTATACCATTCAGCATTGATGGAGTTTTTCCAAGTGTGCAAACTGTCCATTTCACAAGCACTAATGCACTTCAATACCATCAGTGGATTGTATGTGGATTTTTTGAACTGAGCCTTTATTACATGCCAGATGGTCTCTCTCTCTCTCTCCTCTTTAGTTTGAAGAACATGGTGTCCAAAATAAAATAAAAAATCAGTATTGATGATATTTTCCGAATATATATTAAAAAAAAATTTAGCATTTAAATAAATTTTAGTTTTTATTTTAATTTAATTTCAGTCATTAACATTTTATAATTATTTGAAGTTAGATATTTATAATATTTTAATTTGTTTATGATTTTTTTTTAAAAAAGGTTTTAAATAATGTTTAATAAAAATACACTGCCATCTACTGGACATGTATGGTTTACACCTGGTTGACAGCGCATGCGTACTACAGTTTCACTGTACAGTATTCGACATGCTCTTTAGTTGCACAGATAAATGTGGTCGTTCTTATCTATACCTCATTAAAAAACAGTAATGATACTCAAATATACAATATATTATAAAAACAAAAATAGGTACTTCATCATGGGTCATAGTATTTTATATTCGCCACTAATATATATAATATGGCTTAGAATTACTCCTTTGGACCTTTTGTTTTCAAATGGGATTGGTCATGGGAAGATGTAATAGCAATTACCTATTATTAATGTTATTGTTATTATATTGATATTATCTTTGCATATACGGAACTAGTAATTTAAAATTAATAGGTGTTAATCTAAAGCACATGAAGGTATCAAGTAGATTTTCAATTTTATTAAAACTAGGAAAATGTGTTATTTTAGACAAACATATTGTCCAAATTTTCCTAAATGCAGCCTACTAATTTTGATAAATTACCTATTAATAGAAGGTCGGTGGATTTTCTTCCTGGTTATTAATGTGGGGTCTGAGGAACCCCATGTGTCTATTAAACATAAGCAGGGTTATTTATTTGTTTGTTTGTTTTGTTACCTCAACCAACGTTTATATTTATTATTGCCATTCTTAGTTTTTAAAATCATTGAACTATTTTAATTGGTTGTCCAGTTATTGGTTTAATCCAAACCTCAATTACTTAGTATCATATAGACAATAAATTGATAAAAATAACATTGTACATAAGGTTTTCAGTCAGTGAAAAGTTCAAGGATAAAAAATAACCTTTTATTCATTTCCAGATACACTAAATGGACAAAAGTACTAGGACACATATCTTAATCTCTTTAGTGTTTTAATTATATTTTCACGTGTTTTAATTCAAGTACCCAGCAATGCAGTCTGCATCGACAAGCATTTGTGGAAAAAACAAAGTGGAAGACAATGTAAAAAGTCAAAGATTCCTACTGAAACACTACAAAATATTGAGCCAGAACTTTCCAGAATAGTGGAAGTTGTTCGAAATGCACATATGGCTTTAATGGTCATTTATCCATGATAAACTCATGATGGGTCTCACACATGAAGCTTCATGATTTTGTACAACACAAACACCAAATTACTGTTATAACAATAAAATATGTTTTTAAAATTTAACTTTAAATTTTATATAACAGTGCAATACATATAATATCACAGACTGCACACCAGAGGTGACAAAACTACACACATTTTTTATTTAAGTAGAAGTACAGACACTCATGTTTTAAAAGACTCTGGTAAAAGTTGAAGTACTGACTATACTTTTTTACTCAAGATAAAGTAAAAAAGTTTGGGCTCTGACATGCATTTCTTCATCACATAATAGTAATACTAGGGCTACCAATCGATTAAAATATTTAATTGTGATTAATTGCATAATTGTCATGAGTTAACTCACAATTAATCGCAATTTTGCACGTAAACATTGCACGTCTGTTCTAAATGTACCTTAAATTAACACGTTTCAAGTTTTTAATACACTGATCAATATTGGCATGGACAAATATGGTTTGTGCAAATGTATGTTTATTATTAGTGAAATTATACTCAACATAAAGCATGAAGACAAAATATCCTTGTAAACGTTTAAAAGGATTGAGGTGTTTTAAATTACGTAAATCATCAGGACACCAAATGGCAACTTTGCTATGTTTCCACACGGATGGTTAAAAAGGTGATACCGGAGAAACTGTATATCTTCTAACTTTTATATGGATTACATAATCAGACAATATTTGTTTTCTATGTGAAGTGGTTTATTTAGACATTTTGAGCTTTCATTATTATGTCTTTGGGGCAAGTAGCCACTGAGATACAGGTTGTTTTATTTATGTGTCTGTGAAGAGAGATGACAGATACGGCAGATTCTTTACAAGAGTAATTTAAGTTTGTTTTGAGGCGTTATGAGGAAAAAAAATGCTACAAAACGTGCCAGCACATGTGTTGACCCGCAGAGGGTTCATTGTGTGCATCATATCGGATTTTGGTGCTTGATTTGAGTCTTGGCACATTAGGAAATACAAATGTTTACTGATTAAAAAAAATTTATTCGGTGGATTTTTATTTGATATCTGCCTAAAGAAAGGATGACGTCAATAATCTTGTGTTGAGTTAAAGGTTTTGATGTTGCCTCTTTTATATTTACTTATTTATATTTTTAATAAAAATGGCCTAACAGAAATGCAAGCTGCATTAATCGAGCGTTAATAAAATTTGTACCGTTAAAATGAATTTACATTTGTTGCCTTCTGCCTGATCATTGTGAGCTTTATAAACTCGCCTACATCTGTGGTGTGAGAGTCGGGAAAAAGCTGTGCAATGACAGAAAAAAGGTTGATGGGCTTAAAACGGCGCAGTGAGAAGAAATATTGACATTTCACCTCACATTGGAAAATGTAGGAAGTAGAAAGTACAGATATTTGTATAAAAATGTAATAAGTGAAAGTTAAAAGTCCAAAATTCTGAGGTGCTATGAATGGCACATGTGCTTCTCCACACACATATTAAAATATTAAAAATATTAAAATATTCAACATTTTACCCTAATAATGTTTTATTTTAAGAATAGCCTTTATGTGTTTATCTTTAGGCCAAAAGGAACATGTATTTCCTGCTAGTTTCTTACGTTCTTTTCTTCCTTCCTTCCCATTTCCTCTCTCCCATCCTTCCTTTCTTCCTCTTTTCATCCTTACCTCCCTTGTTCTGTATTGTTGTAAGATTTATGATCGAACTCTTGATGTCACCCAAATGAGGATGGGTTCACCTTTTGAGTCTGGTTTCTCTCAAGGTTTCTTCCTCATAACATCTAAGGGAGTTTTTCCTTGCCACAGTCGCCACGGCTGCTTATCAGGGACAAATGCACACCGTTCACCTTGACTGTTGATTTCTGTAAAGCTGCTTTGAGACAATGTCTGTTGTGAAAAGTGCTATAGAAATAAACTTGACTTGACCCTACCTTCCTTTCTTCACCACTAAAAGGTCTAGAACAGTAGGTTTCAGTATTTATTGTGACAATAGAAACAAATGGAGCGTGTTTTGTAGTTTTCTCATTTGATTTATTTTATTTAAATAATGTTATTTAGTCAAGTTAGTTGCAGAGGTTTGTGCTTATTGAATGTAGGGAAAAAAATACATAAAACAAAACACTAGTTTTCGGACTCTAGAAATGTGACCACCGCCATCTGCAGATCAACAGGCGCATGGTTTGATGCTGCAATGCGCATGCGCGAGTGAGGGGGCGCTGTAGTGCACAGGAGATCGCATGTCGTCTTGGGAAAACGCTTTTGTTTTCCTTTGCGGAAAAGTGGTGGGAGAGCGATTCAAAACAAAGGACTGTTTTTGCTGCTTCCAGACAAGTGTATATATATGACGCATTGATTTACGCTGCTTAACAGCGACTTTGGCACTTTGTGAGCTGATTGTCTCCTGGCTGAGGAAACACTTCTCGGAGCTGCTGCAGACTGGAAGGCGGAAGGGGAAGGAAATTCCGGAGGAAAGGACGGAAAAGAAGCCCAGCCATGGATCAGAGATGCTCAGCTTTCATTTCGGAGCGGATTTGTTGCTGCCGTCGATTGGCATGGAACCCACTCGCTAATTCAGAGGCATTATAAAACGTATTTATATCCGTCTTCACCTATTAATGCCGTAAATACGAACCGTTAGTAAGTGAGAGAGTCAAAATGGCGGCGGCCTGGCCCATCCCCCAGGCCCTGTTCATGATCATACTGAGTGCTGCTGTGGGCCTGGACCCGTGTCCTTCAGCCTGTGTCTGTTCAGAAACTTCAGACGGTACTAAACTCTTGGACTGCAGTCGGAAAACATTGACTGAGCCTCCTGTGGGAATTCCAGCATGGGTCACTCATGTGTAAGTCGCAGGCCGAAGCGAACGCGGTGGTTGTTTACATGAACTCTGGCCTGCAGTGGAGTCTCCCGTAGCTAACGATAAACCACACAACAACCTTAGTTATACTCACTCAGTGTCCTGGGGATAAAATGTATATCTGTGCAAGTCATTGATATTGTAGTGAGCAATTAAAAGTGTCCCGTGTAACGTGGTTTAATAAATAGTTTCTGGTTCTGATTCCACTCTAAGGTTAGAGCGATAAACAAGTCTGTCTGTATACCGCGATACAAAACCCCGCAATATTTTTTTTTTTTTTTACTGACGATATAACCCGTACAACCATTTTATAGAACAGATTGTGTCCCTAATTTGGTGAGCATAAAGACTCATTAAGATATGAAAATACTTTTCACACATTCCTAGCTTCAGTAACATTTATCTTCTTTCAGTCCTTATAATGGTGATACTGTTATTGCCGATTTATACTATATTACGGTTCTATGCTTGACTCTACGATGTGCAGTAATTTTAGGTCCTGTCAGGTCTTGTGCACATTAGAGCTCCATATCATCTGGCCAAGTTAAATGAAATATCAGAAAAACTTGCCTGCTGTCCAACACGCCACTCAGAAATGAGAAAACTATAATATTTTTGAGAACTAACTTTTCTTTAGAGATAGCAGAAAGGTGCCAACTTTCTAATTTGTTTATTGTTGGTGTCAAAACAAAACAATGGAAAAACCAAACATAAATATTCTTGCTCACTTTCTCCTCTCTCTTTCTCCTTTCTCTCTCTCTCTCTCTCTCTCTCACTCCAATTTGCTGCATATCAACAGCTTAAGCCTTTTGCTACCAGTTTTAAAATTACTTTTGTAATTAAAAACTTGAAACGAGATGCATACAAAATAAGTCCTACACAAAAGTGTTTAACGGACAAAAACCCGATCAGTGTCTTAAAATAAATCAGCGTTTTACGATGTTTTTACTGGTGGTTTTATATTGGTGGTATAATGAACTCTGGTTTCTTTAATTATTAGAAATATAAAATAATAATTTAACACTGCTGATAATTATTCTTCATGTAAGATGGATTTTGGTGCTAAATTATGCTAGATGTTATTCAAAGCATGGATATATGTGGTGAACAAGACTTCCTTTCAAAGTTGTTCTGTCCAAAGTATAACATTATACCGTGTTTAAAAAAAATAAATAATTATTAGCATACTGTGTGTTACATTACGAACCATCTTTATTTTCCGTCTGTTAATAAACCTGACCTGTTCTTTCTGTTCAGGTCTTTGAATCATAATGAGCTCTCAAGTGTGCCTTTCCTTGGAGATGCTTCCTCAAACATCACTGTGCTGTCTCTGTAAGTATTAACAGCTGGTTTCTCATGTCTCAGAGAAAGCATTCACTATCTGGACAAAAGTTTGTGGACACCTGACCGTGTGATTTTCGAACATCCACATTTAATTTATATTTACTGTTATAATATCTTCCACTCTTCTGGGAAGATGTTCCACTAGATTTTAGATCTTTGTTCATTCTGATGCAAGGACATTAGTTAAGTCAGGTGCTGATGTAGGGTGAGGCGAGGAGGCCTGGTGTGCAATCACCAATTTTTCACCAATTTTACCCCAAAAGTTTTCAGTAGGGTGAAATGAGGTCAGCGTTCAATAACCAACCACTCAAAATCTTCCACTCCAACCCATGTAACCCATATCTTCATGCAGCTGGCTTTGTGAGCAGGGGCATTGTCATGCTGGAACAAGTTTAGCCTTTTTCTCGTTGAATTAAAGGGAGAATTTATTGCAAATTCAATCAATGACCTGTACAAACATGTGCCTCCAACTGTCCCAGTGCTTTTGTCCATATAGTGCAGCTCTCAACCTCCCTGGTTGGTAGCTGTTATACAAGGCGAATGCTTGCTAGAGGGTCTATTCGGCAAATGGTTAAATTAATAGTTAAAATGGAAACTAGCCAGTTATCCATGGCGCAGAGCCATTTTACTGAATGAAACACTTGTTTTCGTGTATAGAACGAACTAATCTGTTCGGATAGCTTTGTTAATTAAAACAAATGCAAAGCTAAATGATCATGGAGCTGGGTGAAATGACCTAGATTATGCACAGTAATGTTTCTCTCTTTTGTTTGTGTTTTCAGGGTTTATAACCGAATCTCTGAAGTGGTTGCTGAACAGCTTCTGTCCTATTCAGCCCTGGAAAGTCTGGACCTGAGCTCAAACTCCATCTCTGAGCTGAAAGCTGGATCATTTCCTCCTATGCAGCTAAAATACCTGTACATCCTTTTTGTTTAATATAATACCAGAGTCTGCAGTAGAATAAAGCTTTTTCAAAAAGGCTTCATAATATCTGTAATCTGCCGTTATTATAAAGATCCCTCCGGCATTTTGGCTTCAGGCTTCACCAAAATGGCCTTTAATAACACTAAAGCCATGCAATAGTACATAGTGATTATAGTCTAGCGTATTGCATAAGCGGTTTGTTTTCTTTGTCCATAAAAAAAAAAAAAAGACATTAATCCAATATTAGAATTAAAAAAATTTGTCTGAAATGTTTTATTTTTTAAATGAGTGTATTTTACGAATTATGTTGTGAAAAAGGGAAAAAATGGTTTGAGTGGGATTTTGCTATTTTATTTTATTTTTTGTTAGTATTTCATTAACCAATATTTAATTAATAATGCGTAACAATAACAAGTCCATATTATTAAATGATTTGTTTTGTCTTTGAATTCAGGAATCTGAGCAACAACAAAATCAGCTCTCTAGAGCCAGATTGCTTTAACAACATCAGCTCTTTGCTCGTGCTGAAGATAAACAGGAACCGGCTTTCACTACTGCCGGCTAAAGTCTTCACGCTGTCTCAACTGCAGATTCTGTAAGTACAATCGTTTTTCATTCTACTGTTATAGCAGCGAATAACAAACAGTGGCTGTCGGTGTAAAATAGTTGCCTTTACGTTGCAGTTCAAAACTCATTAAATCACATAAAAGTTTAGTAAGAGATACTTGGCATACTTATTAGTACTGCTGGGATAAATCCACACTGACTGGAAAGAAATGTGTCTCGTTTGTATTAGGGAGTTAAAACGCAATAAGATCAGAGTGGTAGACAGTTTGGTCTTCAAAGAACTGAAGACACTGAAGTCTCTGAAGATGCAGAGGAATGGCGTCACGAAGCTGATGGATGGAGCTCTTTTTGGACTTGCTGATATGGAGGAATTGTGAGTGGATTCTAGTGGATATTTAATGATGTTTGTTCCAGTTCTAAAAACAGTTTGCAGATTTCACTGTTTTAACTCCTTTACTAACCCGTGGTAATGAAATAAAGAGTGGTTATTTTGGGATGGTGGAATGTTAACTCTTGGCGATACTAATTAGTGTTTTGGTGTTTGACTGTACAGAGAGCTGGAACACAATAACCTGACCGAGTTAAACAAGGGCTGGCTCTATGGCTTGCACATGCTCCGTGTACTCCGACTCGGCCATAACAACATCGGCCTTGTCCGAGCCGATGCCTGGGAGTTCTGTCGTCGTCTGGAGGAACTGTGAGTCACGTACATTTGTATGCTTTTGGGTTTCTCGGGTCTATTCTCAGTGAGTTTAGTTTAGCCGGTGAACTCGCTCAGCAGCTTCTGCGGTTCAGATTTTAATAGGGGATGTTGAAGTGGACACAGTGCAGGTGCTGAGAGCTGCTCATATTAGAAAGCTTTTTATTCCAGTTGAAGATAATATAACTTGTATTTTAACCTATTAACATTATCATTATTTTTTAAAGCTTTTTCTTCTTCACAGAGAAGTACAACTTACTTCAAAACCTGTGGGCAGTAAGGCAGAAGTTGGGTTTTTTAATATGCATTAAAAATAAGCAAATATTCAATGTATAATTAAAGTGAGTATAATTATGGTGTAAAAAGTAAAACATGAGGCGGACAATTTGCCCAGTTACAAAAGTACTTAATTGACAAATGCCTTAGTTTCTATATATCATTAATATCTTTTTCAAAATTTAAAAACAGCTGCCTCTAAACATCTATTCTGATGCATTTTTGAGAAAACAGGTGTCCTGTTATTTTCTTAGTACCAGCAAATGATTTGCAGTTATAGTTTACATTTTTATTTATTTATTTGTTTATTTTTTTATAATTTTTTTTTTTTTAGATTAATCGAGTTTTTCTTTAATCATTGTGTTTGTGTGTGTGTGTGTGTGTGTGTGTGTGTTTGTGTGTGTTTATCAGAGATTTGTCCTATAATCACTTGAGTCGTCTCGAGGACTGGGCTTTCTCTAGCCTCGGGTTGCTGCAGAGTCTAAACCTGGGCGAGAATCGCATCACGCACCTGGGAGAGGGAGTTTTTGACAGCCTAGCAAATGTCCGCACATTGTGAGAAAACACATCACGCACGCACATTAAAGCTTTGCCTGGTCATATAACCACACCTGGATTTATGTTTTGTTTGTTACTGTTCAGGGTCAGATTGCTACAGCATTATTACCCTTGGATCCATTTTATTCTATACTGGGGAACTATGCTAGCATAATCATCCCATTTATTTCCTGCCTTGTACTTTTAGGACACAGAGAGATAACTCTCATATATGTATGGGGTACCTAGTCTCAGTGGCAGAGAAATGGGTGCATGTTTTGGTGCCTTTTCTTTTTTCTTTTTTCTTAAGGTTTTCCAACTAAGTGGAAGCCACATTTGATGGTCTATTAAAAGATCAACAGGTGGAATCAGGTGTGGCTCCTGCTTGATTGGAATGAAAACCTGCCCCCTCACTGACCCATTATTGTTAAGCTTGTATACCTGTGGTGTATGCCATCATCACACACGTTTGTTACTTTCTAGATGCAAAGCAGTTGACACAAATTCTTCTTTTTTTTAAGCTCAAACTCACTTAAATGTGAAGTGAATTTTGAAGTGTGTGTTGAAAATTTACTAATCACTGTCGTTTTTTTTATTATTTTTCCCCCAGAGATCTCCGTAGCAACGACATATCTCTTGTTATTGAGGATACGGTCAGTTTGTTTGCTGGCATGAAAAAGCTCAACACATTGTAAGTGGTATTTTTTCAGTTCTATTGTTGTGGTATTTCATATCTGTAGTTCAGCTGCTCGGAATGGTGTATTAGGAAGGGTTTATATTATGTGTTGAAGGTTGATGCAGTGCAGCAAGTAGGCGCTTAGTCTATTTTGAATTTTTTGAAACGCGACCCGTCTTTGACCTCTTGTTTTTGGGAAGGGAAAATTAACTGTCTGATTGAATTTGAACCTGATTGCATTTAGATTGTTGGAAGTAAGCAGTATCGATTAACTTAATTTTTCCAGTCATTCAGGATTAATGCTGTGTTTATACTTAACTCTGGAATAGAGAGTCTGAGAGGTAAATTGGGGGAAAACACACCTAAGAAAATGTGCTTTTACTTCAGTGCTTTCCTTAAACATGGCGCAAAATCTCTACTTTCATTAAGAGTTTAATTTTCTATCCTATATTGAGTATGTTAACATTATGTGCAAGTTTGAAGGCAGACACACAACTGCCTGCCCACAACGCACTCACATGTTCGCACTTTTACAGATGCAGTAGCATAAACCAGTGTCTGTGTGTGTGTTTCTCAGGGTGCTTCAGATGAACAACATCAGAACCATTACAGAGAAGGCCTTTGAGGGTCTGAAAGAACTAGAGCATCTGTACGTTTCTTCTCATGTTCTTTACAATTTACTGAATGTTAATACTTTGTTCGGAGTATAATATGGGATATTATTAAAAACAAAACGTGAGAATCAATTCTCGACAAATGATATTATGAACATTGTGTCTTCACAGAGACTTGAGTAAGAACCGGATCATCTCTATTCACCCTAAATCATTCTCTCACTTGAAACTCAAATCCTTGTAAGTGTGCACATATTCTTCATTTATTCTTAAGTTTTGTACATGGTGGATTTATTGTGCTATACTTTACCTTGTGGGGTTATTCACTGAACAGGTTGTAATATGCATAGAATGCGTTTTCCGCGTTTCAAATAGATTTGTATTATATTAATTGTATTATTTACAGTAATATTGAAATGACTAATCTTTGTAACATAATTAATTGCATTGTCTATTGGATGGTCCAAGTCAGTGCTAGATAGGGTGCAAAGGGTCATTTGCTGAAGAAGAAAAAAAAAAACGATCTGAGGCTATTAGGTATTTATGTAATACTGAGTTGCGTCACAAGAGCCATTATGCTGTTGGCATGGACTGCATGACATTGCACTCCTGAGACCCAAACAGCTTGATTATTCCGTCCTGCTTCCCCTCCCCCAATCCATCCATCAAAGCACAAAAAGGAATAGCATTGATGCAAAAGAAACACCAACCTTAATACAAAGTTTACTGTGTTTTATTCCCTTAGTGATTTGAACACCAGCAGTCTCCTCTGTGACTGCAGTCTGAGGTGGTTTAGCCAGTGGCTCACCGACAGCCTTTTCCAGCAGTCATGCATCGCTGTATGTGCATATCCCACCTCACTGTCAGGCAGGAGTGTCTTTAGTGTATCCCTGGATGAATTTGTGTGTGGTGAGTGAGATCATGTACATCACTGTGAAGGACCATCAACATAAAATGTCTATTTACTAAGATCTAACAGCTGGCAATGCTGATGAATGCCAAGTTCATGGTTCTTGTTTTATTTTATACTTTTTTTTTGTTACCACATTTCAGTAGAGCTGTGGATGTCTGTTTAAGTCTGTAAAGCCTTTCTGCTCTAAGCGCTACTAGTGAGAGCTTTCGGGGGGTTTTTTTTCCTCCTCCATCAGGTAATCAGGAGTGGAAGAATTCAGATCTGAGCTGCATAGGTTTAAGTGGGGGAAACCTTACTGATATTTGTCATTGAGACTAGACCTTTAATTTAGAAAGACCCTGGAAATTACATTAACTACGAATGACTAAAATGACAATTTTTCACTTCTAAAAAAAAAATAAACGGTCCTTTTCTCTTTCTCAGATGGCTTTCCTCGACCACAGATTAGTGGGAATCCCAGGACCGTGGTGGCCCTACGCATCACCAATGTCACTCTGAACTGTTCTGCCTTCAGCACAAGCGATTCCTCCTTGAACACCACCTGGAGGAAAGACAAGGAGGTGCTGTCTGATGTGCAGGTGCAAAATTATGCTCGCTACCAGGACCAGCAGCTCATCTATACCAGCATGCTCCATCTGCTAAATGTTAACTTCACTGATGAAGGCCGCTACCAGTGTGTAATCTCCAACAACTTCAGTGCCAACTACTCCACTGAGGCCAAAGTGACTGTTAATGGTATGTTCACTCATGAGCTGTCACGTGGGACTGCAGTGTTGGTTTTTAAGATTAAGGGTTGTGTTTAATTTTAGATTTGGGAAAGTTGTTTAGTCACAAATGACATGCAGTGCTGTTTACACATCAAAGCGCTCTAGGCTTTCTATGAATAGACTTTATAAGGCTTTATTTTCTCACTGTGTCAATCAGAACTGAATATTGGGCTGCATTCCCTCTAGGCTTCGGTATTGCTGTGCTCCTCACAGACAATTTTGCTTTTGCTGGTTGTGAAATAAGTTTTCTTTCTGCCTGTGCTCTTTAGATCTTTTATCTCTCTTTGGTTGTTTTCTGGACTCCTAATTTAATTTCCAATTTCAGTAGAGCAAAGATTATGTAGCCCTCTGGGAAGCTAGCCTGGGTGATGTGATTATTCTGTCATTCCATAATTCAGAGGTATGTGCTCCAGCAGCACCCAGAAACAAAAAGAAATTCAGACCTAAATAATATTATAGAACTGCAAATGAGGGGCATAAAGCGGATGCATATGTATAGGGGTTAATAGGAATTCGTGGGGGGTGTGGGGGGTTGTTTATGTGCATGGGGTTGTGTGTCTGATTGTCCTTGGAATTATTGCATATAACGGAATCCTTAACTTTAAGTTTGCACTGTTACCAGAGTTGCCCTCCTTCCTGAAGACCCCCATGGACCTGACAATCCGGACTGGCACTGTGGCACGGTTGGAGTGTGCTGCAGAGGGACACCCTCCCCCCCAGATTGCCTGGCAGAAGGACGGCGGTATAAACTTCCCCGCTGCTCGTGAGAGAAGGATGCATGTCATGCCCGAAGACGACACATTTTTCATCGCCAACGTGAAGGCAGAGGATATGGGCGTATACAGTTGCACTGCCAAAAACGAGGCAGGCAGTCTATCAGCTAATGCCACACTCACTGTGCTGGGTACGCTCTGCTTTTTTGACCCACATGATTAATGACATTACATCATACCGTTCTGGGGTGCTTTTTCTCTAAGGAATTAAAATGCATTGTGGTGTTTGATAATTCTGTTTCTTTCTTTCTTTTTCTCCACCACACAGAGACACCGTCTTTCCAGCGCCCTCTTGAAGATCGCACAGTAGCCCGTGGCGAGACTGCTGTTCTTCAGTGTATAGCCCGTGGTAGCCCCGCCCCACGCCTGAATTGGACAAAAGACGACGGCCCGTTGCTGCTGACCGAGCGCCACTTTTTTGCCGCGAGCAATCAGCTGCTTATTATTGTGGACGCCAGGTCTGCCGATGCAGGGAAATACACGTGCGTTATGTCCAACACGCTGGGCACAGAGCGAGGACACATCTACCTCAGCGTCTCCTCCTCTCCCAACTGCGAGACTCCTGGTGGCTACGATCCAGATGGCTGGACCACAGTGGGCATTGTGGTGATGGTGGTCGTGTGTTGTGTGGTGGGCACTTCTCTGGTTTGGGTGATCGTCATCTATCACATGAGACGCAAGAGCGAAGATTACAGCATCACTAACACAGGTAGGTGGCGAGCGGAGATCTGATTGGTGTGATTTTGTTTTGGTCAGCTGGTCTTTTTTGTACAAACTATTACAAGTTTTTTTGAAACTTTGTTGCCACTGGAGATTTAAAAGCAATTTAGTAATGTCGTTTGAGCCTCCATTGCATCAGCGCAGCCTTAAAAAGCCTTACTTGCGCTGCAGCATTCTCATAATGCGAATCTGACATTAATCTTAGATGAATATCTTAAAAAGAGGACAAAAATAAGCGTGATCTTGTTCAAGTATTTTATTCTTTACGCAGAACAATCTGAAGCAACTCTGTTTAAATGGTTAATGTTCTGTACCCTTTAGAAAAGTTAATTTTCTAATTTGCCCCGATTTAAATGGATCAAAACTGTGGCAGCCGTAATTGAAACTATGCATAAAGCTCTAAACGTTGAATGTAAAAGGATAAAGCCATGAAGCCTGAGGGATGGAGCAGCTGGTCTGTGTTATTTCAGAGTAGTAGTAATTTTGGATCGGGTTTTTAGCTCGAAATGAGAAGATTAACTCAGACGAAAGGCTAACCTTCAAAGATTTAGAAAGTTATTAAAAACCCAAAAGTGATTACAGAAAATGTCTGCATGTAATAATCTCAAAAGTTCATTTAGCAGAAAAGTTCAAATCAACTTATACTTTAATTGATCATTTTTTTTCTTCTTGCAAACAACTGAATCCTACCAGTATCATCCTGTGCTATAGTAAAGGAACCAGTTGTAAAGTGAATTCCATGTTCCTCTGGGTGACACTCGATAATGAACAATGATATTAATAAATAATTAACAAATAATTGAATCGTTAATAAAAAAAATTAATATATTTTATTATATAAAGTTGCAATTGCTCTAAGAAGCTGCAAGTCTGTGGTATTCCCTATTCCTTTATATAAGAGTCCTTATTTTTTAATAATACAGAAAGCTGAGTCTGGGGCAGAAGCAGCCGTTAGATCACGTCCTCGTGAGATTAATTCATAAGATATTCGGTAGCGATCAGATCATTTCAGACTATGTTTTATACGTTTGTATCTTTCTAGCTCGTCAAAACAAATGGGTCTTGTATATAAACGGAACCAAGCCAGGTCTAATTAAGGCATAAATGGTTTGTACAATATCAAAATCAATATTAGTCTGCTGGTCATTGTTTATTCTACTGCAACAGCTCAATTTAAGAGGCAGAATGCAAATCATTTCTAAATTGTGCCCTGGTGGACTGTTAATACTAATTAATGTGAACAACAAGTAGAAAGTAGAGTGAGGAGCAAAAGTGTCTCAAATTTGGTAATTTCATATCCAGTTAGAGTAGTGCCTAGTGGATGTAAAAAAAAAAAAGAAAAAAAAAAAAAAAGACGCATTTTTTGGGTCAGTTAAACAAGTGCTTTTGCGTTAGTATCCAAAAGGCTTTCCTTATTATAAGCCACATACTCATTTAGAGTATTCTTTTGTTCTTTTTGTTTAGCAAAGTAAATAAAATCCCAGTCTAATTAGTTTCTTTTAGGTGTGTTAGATCTTATATTTAGAAGTCTCATTTTCAGATTTCATACAGACACAAAGTCAGAAAAAACTCCACAGTAATCACTAGCCTGTTTTTCTCAGGCCTGTGTCTGTTGATTGATTGATCTTTTGCTTTTGAGCAGTTTCTCTTAATGTGCGCAGACAAATATACTGTATAATCTTGTGTGTTTCAGATGAGATGAACCTGCCAGCAGACATCCCTAGTTACCTGTCATCACAGGGCACGCTGTCTGAGCCTCAGGAAGGCTACAGCAACTCTGAGGCAGGCAGTCATCAGCAGCTCATGCCCTCCCTGACCAATGGCTATGTTCATAAAGGAACGGATGGTGAGGAGAAAATGACACACATTGATTTCTTGGGTACAGATTCCCGAATGGAACATTGCTCATTTAAGCATCGCAGCTCCATTTAAATAGTTTTTAACGTTACGGTAAACTGAATATACATTAATGAAATTTAGTTTTTGCCATAGGTGTGTGTTATGGCGAGGTGGGAGGAGAGATGGACCCAGAGACCAGTGGGATGCTGGGTAATCGTGTTGGGTCACTGTTTGCTGGGCGCAGCAGCTTCCATCCTGGCGAGCCAAGGGACAGTCTGGCACATATGTCCAATGGTCTGTGTTCATGTTGGTTTATACTGTCTGATAACATATTTACTGATCTGCTTGACTTCTGTCTCGATCTAGCAGTATTGTTCAAAGGAAATAAAGATTTGTTAGATGTTTTAGACATATTTTATGTTTGAGAGAGAAAAAAAAACGGTAACAGACGTTAACACACTGTTGGCTTGTCCTGATCTGTCAGGTGGCAGCGCTCCTTTGGTCATTTGCTCAGACTGTTATGACAACGCCAACATCTACTCTCGCACCCGGGACTACTGCCACTACTCCTACCTGAGTGAAGATGATGCGCTGGATGCCCAGCTGCCCAGAGAGGGGCAGCATGAGGATGCAGCTCTGCACGACCTGATCACTCGGGAACCTCAGGAGCCCAAGCACCATGCTTTACATCACTACAGTAGCAAAGGTCAGAGAACTCACTTATAGGGGTGAGAAGCATGTATTCGTATAGTGACCAGGGTTTTAAAATGTTTTATCTTTTTATTGTTTTTATCCATCATGAAAAATATAAAGCCTAATTTATTTTATTTTGATGGTTCTTCTATTATTATTATTATTATTATTATTATTATTATTATTATTATTTTAATAGTATCTATATTTTTAAAGGCAATAAATTCATATTTGAATATTTGGTATGACATTAAATTTCCTTTATTTTCTCTGCCATTATTTAGTCAAACTGCATGTCATCAAAGCAATTATATTTCATTGAAATAACTTTTTAATTAAATACAAGGAATTAAAAAAAAGAAAAAAGGTCCTAAATGTAATGCTATACCAAATGCCAACATGCAATTTTTGAAGGATTGGGTAGAAATGGTGGTAGAACCCGTAGTGCATTATGTAGAATCTGCAGGGCCATTATTGTATACCCTAAAGAGAATCATACTTAATTAGGAAATCACTCTGGAGATTGTTCCATTGTTAAATCAAGTGCATGCAATACATTTGCTTCTCTGTGGCTTGTAGCCAAGGGAGCAAAATTGGGTGCGTCATTTGGGTAGGAGGGATGGCATGCTCTTGTCAATCACAGCAACGTTAGTCAATCATTGGGGTCTGAAGGCTAATATATATGGAAGAAGACAGATTCGTATGTTTTAGTCAGTGTTTTACACTAGCCTGTGACAGCTTGAACAGCAGTTGGAAGAGATGCTATTGACAAGCTTCATCTGTCTTGGAAGAAGCATGTGTCAGCTTTTACTCTCACTGGTTTGTTAGCTGTCATGTAATGGAGAAGTGCTGGAGGGTGGTTGGGAGTTGGCAGGTGACCATACTGTGGTGGAAACAGTGCATTGTATCTGTACTTTTTTATCCACATTGTGAAATAATGCGTGTTGTTCATGCTTTCTCATAGCCTGATTTTATTTTTTTGTTTTGTTTTTGCAGATGTTCCAAGCAGATCGTTTTGGAATGGAGTAGACCCTCATTCCTCCGAGTTGCCGCCAGGCGGAGTGACTGTACACAAGCCAACTACAGGTCCCTCGTATATGAATGACCAGGAGAGAAGAACAGGAGGGCTAGAGGAAGCCCTGCACAGGACTAACCCTCAGGATCACAACCCTCCAAACACATAGAGCCCAGCCAGTACCCGGCGTTTTCACCCTGCTCAGCGTGCCCTACAATCCCACTACCTCTTCCAACAAAACTCGCATTCTGTCAAAAAAAAAAAAAAGAGAAGGAAATCCAAACTCCACCTTTTTCTGTGTTTACATTCTGTAGCGTCCCCTCATTGGATCCTGCTGGAATGTATGTGTGTTTCTTGTGAACAGCCCTTTCTATGATGGCGCGATGATTTCTTTTTCACCACTGGTTCTGTGCAAACTAATCCTCTGGTGTAAGTTAAGACTCTGAATGTAATCTTTCTTTTAAAGAGTCTTGCTCATGCCACCTTTTGTCGTTTCCCCCCCAACCTACTGCAGGGGACAAGAACTCCCATGTGTATGCCAAAGCATTGAGCCAGCCCTCTTCTATGCTGCCCTGGCTTTAAAAAGTGGTGACCCATGTCCTTGTAGGACCTGTTGTACAAATCAATCCCTGTATTGTTGAATATATGTAGGAGGACATGGCTCAGGCAGTCGAATGCTGTCATGGAGACAAATATCCACTTTGCATTACTCTTTCCAGTTTTTCACATTGAGCAGGTGATGGTGGCCTTTTTTTTTTTTTTCTTCTTCTTTATTGGAAAGAAATGTGGTTCCCCTGCTTCCTGTCCAATATTACAAAATGAAGTTACTCTTTGTCAGACAATATTTTAATAATTTATCTTTTAAGTGCTTTTCACGAAGCTTGTATCCCATTCCCTCTTTGTTTTAAAAAAAAAAAGGCACTATATCTGACAGAAGATGTAAAACATTGCAACATAGACAATCTAGCTACAGCAATCTTACAGGGTCCTCTATAAGCATATAGTACATGGCCACATTATTTTATAAAATACAAATACACTGCATTCCTCTATTTTTTATATTTTTTTCTCTTCCTATTAGTATGCAGTCCTTTAGCTGTTGCTATGGCTTTCCCCTGAAGCTATTTCTCTTCACTATGTAAAATCTGAAAGATTCTACAAATAAGAGCCACTGTACTGTTCAATATATGTATGAGTACTGTATACACAGTACAAACAATTTAGGCCTTCCTCCCATGCATTTTACCCTTTTTAGGGTACTATATTTTGGTTTGAAGGCACGGTTTAGTGCTTCGTCTAATTCTGAATTTCATTCGTTCAGTCGGCTTTGGGCTGATTGCCAGATTGCACCTATCTGTAGCACAGACTTTATCATTTTTTTAAATTTTTTAACAGTGATACTGTTTAAAATGTACACTCTGGAGCACCATTAACTCATGAGTTAGGGACAGCATCAGGTACGTCCAGTGACATATCAGTATTAATCATTCTCACCATGGTGACCACAGAAATTTAAGGACTCTTGATTTGCATTAAAAAAACACTGCTATGATACGATACTCTTGCTTACGGACCTCATTCAGTTATTGATATTTTGTCTTAACTGTAATTCCCCACATTCCTGAATTATGTATATTTCAATTTTTTTCGGTGTCACAAATCTACTATAAATGAACAGTGTTGTCTGTAGTGGCGGGGCGTGTTTCTTTATTCTGCTTACAGAGATGTTCCACCATGAACCTGAAATAAGCTTTGTGTGTGGAACCAGCCCAAACGGTTCCTCTCCTCAATAGATTTCATCCTTGTCATTTTAGCACTTTCTGTTTGTAGTACGATGACTGATGTTTCTTTCAGTGCGCGTCGCATTCTTCGTTTTTTGCTTGCGATTGTCCAATTTTGTCCACACTTGGTACAATCCTATAAATGCTGCACATCCCATAGGAGGATAATTTGTTCCAAAGAGTGTGTGTGAGAGAGAGAAAGACTGAGAAGAAACTCTTAACATATAATTGTAAAATGTGTGTTGTGAAATGTTGCTGCAGCATTATGTCACTACAGCCAGATACACTATGAATCAGTTCTGTGTTATGTTCTATTTATTTAAAGTGAATATGCTGTTGCTCAGTTGTTTGCTGATAAGTGTCTGCTGGTGCCACGTTGTCATATCGTTTGAAGCCATTTTCCTGTTTGAATATAATCTCAATTTATTGATCATATGTTGATGTATTGCATCTAGATTTTTTTTTTCCATTTGATTTTATGATTTTGCACATGATCTTTCATTCCATTTCACTACCCAAAACCCATGTTGTTTGCTAGTTTTGTGAACAGTAGCAGTGGGTGTGTGCTGCCAGAGATGAATGGTTTGGTGAAGTTTTCCAGGTATTAAAAGCTGTTAAGATTAGGGTTAATAGCGGTAGAGCAAAGCACTGCAATTACTTGTGCACTTTTGCTGTCAGAAATTAAAGGCAAAGTAAATTCACCGTTCTATACAGATGTCTAATGGTACCGTTATAATGGATTTCACGGAGTAATTGCAAAACTTCTCTTCATAGGAATTGTCAGAGTTTGAGTTGAAGGGCACAAATATAAGCAACATTTTTATTCACAGTATGTCTTTCTGAATTTAAACCAAAGTTCAGCATTAATGCTTCAACACTATTCCAGTGCTGCTTCAATGTTTTTTTTTTTTTTTTTTTTTCGTATTTTCTTTTTCCAGATGTTATACCTGTACATTCTGTAAAGCATGGAGAAAGAAATTTCTGTTTTAATGTTGCATATTAAACAATAAAATGCAAATTGAGTTTATCCACTGTGCAGAGTCACGTTTAGGCCGGTTCTACTGCCGAGCGCTAATAACAATTTGGCACAACTGTTAGCTTGGTAGCACTTTTGGAATAGCATGATTGAATCGGGTCAAAACAGTGTAACGAAAAGTAAAGTTCTGGCTGGCTTTAAAAAAAAAAAAAGTTTAGACATGTTTACATCCCACTAAATACTTTACCTGACAGATTTCATTCCCAGCCTTATGGGTGAAGTGCTGCGCAGAATATTCTGGTGATGGGATCAAAGCTTCTAACTCGGTCTGCCGCCAAACCGTGCTGCTCTGTCATCAATAATGCACGCGCAAACTGAGTTTGCTGTGGGTTTTATTACCTTCCATCAACCAGCAACATACTGCACCCTTCATATATAACCATGGGGGATATTTATGCAAACTACCAGTGCACTACATGAAACTTCAAGTGACAGTAATGCTGTGCAATTATGTATTTTGAGCATTTTGAGATCCAAAACCAGGTGAAATGTATCAATTTAATACTTCCAAATTGTTTAAGTGCTAAGTATATGATCACAGCTGTGCTTGTTCTCGACTCCCCTTACTTTTTTTTTTTCCATTTCAACCACTTTTCTTTTAATATAATATTTAAAATGCACATTACTACAGATGACTCCAGGTGGCTGTTTGAGTGAGAACGCTGACAAATTTTAAACGCTTGGCTTTGAGAGGAGACGGGATGTGCTGTGAAGGTCTTAAATTCAGCTTGTCTTTACACGTCTTTAATTAAGCAGAAGATTAAGCTAATTTACAGAGCGCCAAATGAAATCAGCAGAGGTTTGTCTGTGTGCCAGTGAAGTGCCTCATTAAGTCACTGCAAATTGAAGGATCAGGATGTTTTGTAGGAAAAGCTAGTGTTACCGCAGTGGACCACTAGGTGGTGCTATGGAGAGAGAATGTATGCTATTGTAGGCGCAAACGCTCTAAAAAGCTGTGTTTGAACAGATTTCTTTAATGTTGTATTTGTGAATATTAAGTTATATATTGTAGCTTTAGAGCCAATAAGCATGCTCCTGCACTTAATGGTATGTCGGAATAGTACAAAGCCTATGGCAAACGACTATATTAACACGTAGTATGGTAGTACACATTTCCTTGTTGCTGGGGTGATGCTATTAGCGGTACACCTTTTCTACCAGGTATAATTACTTTTTTTAAACCTGAAAATGTGAATAAAGTCAAAAGAAAGGAGTTAAAAATAATTTAAAGCACTAACCCTTATAGTATCAACAACAATATGGTTTTCTGCATCAAGGGAGTGCTTTCTCTAGAGGGAAGGACCCTACTACCCTACTAACTTATAGAAAAGCAATAATTGTTCATATGAGCCAGGGGCAACCAATTTGAGTCTTATTTCAGCAGGTGTGTTCATGTGGTGCAGCACTACGTTTTAATAAAAATATCATACATATTTAGGTAAATGTAGTAAAAATTAACCCTCTAACTTACTCACTTTCCAGACCTTTTTCGTAAGTTCAGAATTGAATCCAGGTTTATTGGTAGGTCAAGATGTATGTCCATTCATCTTCTGCACTTCAAAGAAGTATAATGCAGAGGTAGTACTCCCAGTGGATAATAGTGAGGATGAGTTGGAGTTAGTGATGAGGAAAGTGACGAGCAAGCCTACACGGCATAAGGTGATGAGTGGAAATGACGACGAGAGTGAATACAGATATACAATGATAGTCAAATTCACAGGAACAAACTAAGGATGAAGATGATGAATAGAGAATAAGTGGCAGGTATGATTAAAATTCGGCGATTAAAAAATACATTTGTCATGCATTTCAGCTGCATGAACACGTTGGCTATGCAGATTCGTTTTAAAAACGTTTTCTTTTTGTCCAAGAAGAGCTTTAAGTACAGCAAATGTACAAATTCACTGTGCAAAGTTAATTATACATTCTTTTATGCAGGAGCTGGAAATGATGTGCCAAATGAAATAATTGTACCAAATCCAGCAACAAGAAACCATAGTACCTTAATTTATGAGAGTGTATGAGTTTCGAGCATAGCTTTAGCTAGTAAAACATTCCTATCCATGCTAGTTGAATAAAATGTGTCAATAATGTCAGCTGTGGTGGGACTGCTTTCACACAGGCATATATTTTTACATGTTGTAGCTACTAACTTTTTTGTACCAGTTTTTAATCATTTACCCTTCTAAACAGAGAGCCCAAGTAATGAAGTACAAAAACTTAGTACTGTAATATTTTTCTGGTATCAGTACTTTTCTTCATTATTTATTTTTTGGACAACTTTTTAATTTTACTCAATAAATTTATTTACACAAATATCACAAATATAACTTTCTACTTCTTACATTTTCAAAACAGGCTCGTTACTTCAGTTTTAATCTATTTGGTGAAATGTCAATAATTTTTCTTCTCACTGTGTCGTTTTTAGTCCATCAACCTTTTTTCTGTTATTGTGCAGCTTTTTCAATCTACCACTGGTGTATCATTTCCTGGCTCTCACACACCACAGACGTAGACTAGTTTTTGAAGCTCACAATGAGTGAGGCAGAAGACATCAAGAAATATGGGGTTAACGTGGATGAGACAGAGGGAGTCACCTGATCCTCAACATCATCTTTACTCTGCTTGTGTTTTATATGGTGGTTGTTCAGCCTGAAAACATTTATTAGGTAACGAAATATGACTTTTATATTAATATATTAATATGGTGTCCAGTTACCAGCATGACACTAAAACAAGTAGTAGTAATGGCTAATTTTAGCTTAAGTACACGTCAGAGCTTAAACGTCTTTAACTTGAGTGGAATCATCTTAGTCACTAATTCAACTTTTACAACCTTTAAAACATGAGTATTTGTAATTCTACTTGAGTGAAGGACGTGTACTTTTACCATCTCTGCTTCTAGAGCAGGGACCCAGTACCACCAGGCTATGCACCGGTACCCAACTGTTGATCATATGGTACCGGGCCGCACTAAAAGAATAAAAACTTTTACATTTTCATTTTATTGAAAATGAACGCGCACACACACACAAGATCATGTGTGTGTGTGCGTGCCCCCTTTATGAATTGCATAAAAAAGTGGTGAAAAATAAGACAGGAAAACGCTGTTCTATATCCTTTGTAACAGTGTATAGTACTAAAATAGTGCGCCACCTGTGGCAGGCTAATCTTCCCCACTGTTTTGTATACTATACACGGGTTTGATCGGCTGGCTGATTTACATAACTCCCGCCACACAGCCAATCACAGGGCCGCGTCATCTGCGCTTTACGTGTTTGTTGACAGGGGCGCGTGCACACGCACGCACACACACAAATACACACTCACACACACACACACACACACACACACACACACACACACACATATATATATATATATATATATATATATATATATATATATATATATATATATATATATATATATACACACACACACACACACACGCGCGCGCACACAGACGGAGAGACAGGGACTCAGACACGCACTCGCCTAACCGGTAGTTGAGTGCGCGCGCGCGTCGGAAACGGCTGCATGAAATCATCGCACGAGCCCGGGGAGGGTTTTTTTGGAGATCAGGAGGAAGCGCGTGCTGTGGCAGAATAAAGCAAGGAGCTTCGATCCGCTCCGAGTCCGTGTCCATGATCAGCTGCTGGTCAGTGATGTCAGGTGCGCGGAGACCGGATGAAAGCGGAACGACAGTTTCAGCCAATCCGGCTACAGATGTGTTGATCGCGCTTTTTCGTTTCTGAGACCAAATGTAATGTTTGGAGTGATGTCATTTTGACAGTAATGCCCTTCCCCATGAGAGGGTCGCACGTGAGGTAGTAGTATCATATGCATACAGCCTACTTGATGCTCGCCGGTGAACTGAAAAAAAAAAGGGAAGCTTGTCGTTTTTTCCCTCATCAGTTTTTGTTGTTTTTACTGGTGTGAACTTGGATAACTTGTAAGCAATCAGGGAGCATCTTCTTAATATCATTTTGCTCAACTTAATATCAGATTTCTTTTTTATTTTATTAAACATTCAGGATCTAATTCCGCTCTTTAGATTTGAAGTGTGTGTAGCCGGAGATCGGGTCATGTAGCGAGCCTCGGTTGTGAGTGATGAGGTTGGAGGAGCAACATCTGGACATCTGCGCGCTGATGTTGGGGCTGTGCACCTGATTCCTGCTGAACAGAGGAGAGCCAAGGAGCAGCATGTCCAAAGCGCTGAAGAGGAAAAAGCACTGGTCGGCCAAAGTGCGCGAGTGTGCCGTGTCGTGGGGAGGCGCGGGGGAGTTCGGCTCGGTGGTCGAGCTCCTCGGTGGTGCTGAACATGGCCTCTTCCCCTTCCTCGGACACATGGACCTCGACGCGCTCGTGTGTCACGTCGGCTCGCTGCCGTACTACGGGGACGTGCTGCTGGAGGTCAATGGCACACCCGTGAGTGGCCTCACCAACCGAGACACGCACGCCGTGATCCGCCACTTTAGAGAGCCCATCCGCATAAAGACCGTCAAACCAGGTACATTCACTCACTCACACACATTTATCACGTTCTGTCCTATACACTCTTTCAGGAACTCTTTTAAGGAGAAAAGTAGGCAGTGCATGCTCAAAAAAGGCGCTGTACGTCGCCAGGTGACGTAATGGCGACCTTATTTGCATATTCATGGAACAACCATTGGTAATTAACGTCAATTTAAAACGTTATTGAAACATTTTCTGGAGACATCTACAATTTAATAGATTTTGTTTACCAGAATATAAAATAGTATGAAAAGAATGTGTCTTCGGTCACCACAAACTAACTATTAATTAATTTTTGAATAAGAAAAGGAGTTGTGGCTGTATATTAAGTGGAAATAAACATGAAGGAAACTGCGACGGGGTGACCAGGAAGGAAGAGAGATTATTATAAAGAACACAATATAATGAAGAATACAAAGAAGTTGTGAGCTGATCATTGAATGGTCATAGGAAGCCGTAATGATCAGTGATTTTCGGGAACGTACTCGAGTACAACTCATTCAAGCTTTAAACACCAGGGTTGGGGCAAAACAACGTGATGTGATTTGAGAAAAAGAACCCTAATTCGAGTCCAGGAGAGACACTAATGTCTGCCCCGATTTATTGGCAGGCTCATTTTTTTTTTTTTTTTTTTACAAAAATAAAGTTGCTTAAGGAGACTAAAAAGTTGCCAAATCTAGCCAAAAAGTTGCTTGCGATTGTGTGTTGGGAAGAGCAGATTGGCACCAGTTTTATGAAAGACAATCAAATCATCAGCAGAAAGTCATTTTTTTTAATGTATTTTAATAAACAGTTTTTCATACAAATATAATGGTCCACACTAAATATAAAGGCATTCAGGAATGCTATATGACTCAAAATGAAAAAGCCTACAAATAAATGCATTCCAATCAGTAAATTCCTGTTTTGTATGAATATGCTCTACGTTGAGTCTGGTTTCACTAATAATAAACATACATTTGCATAAAGCATCCATTTTTGTAAATGGATATGTTGACTAGAGTATTTAAAACTTGAAACGTTTTTATTTAAGGTACATTTAGAACAGATAAAAATGTGCAATTAACTTGTTATAATCGTGAGATAATCATGAGAATCATGCGATAAAATATTTTAATTGATTGACAGCCCTAATATATATATATATATATATATATATATATATATATATATATATATATATATATATATATATATATACTTCCAATAAACGTGAACTATATATAGTAAAGACAATGTTCATCTTATCTTGTTTTATTTCAGTGTTACTTCTATTGTGTTTTTAAACAATAGACACTGATATCGATTCAGATCTCTTAAAATCAATCCAGAGGTGAAGGTTCCTGAGAAAGCAAGAGGAAAAACCTTGAATGGATCCAGACTTAAAAGGAAACCCATCCCCCTCTAAGTAAACAAATATAATGAGAATATGAATCATTGCAGTGTACAGGTATATAAGATTAAGGATATGTATATGGGAGCATATTAGAAATATGGGTCCTGGAAATAAGCACAGGATATCCAGCAGCAGCAGCAGCAGCGGTTCTTAGCTACCAATCTAGGTAGCTAAGTTTCCAGGTAAATGTGCAGCAGTAAGCATTCGATAGGTTTTACTTTTACTTTTCTATATCTCTATGTCCAGTAGGAAATTATTCGGGATTTGGCTTAGAACTCAGTTGCCAAAGTTTTCATCACCAACACAGCTGTTTAGTTACAGAATCTAATGAACTACAAGGTATGAGGCTGGTCGGTTAGTGGCTCTGCCTTTTCCTGGACCTTTATTTGAATACAATAAAATAAATCCTCACTGATTCAAATTCAATCAGGCTGAGGGATAAGTCTCTCTCTCTCTCTCTCTCTCTCTCTCTCTCTCTTTCTCTTTCTCGTTCTTTCAGAAGCTTTGCTACAGTGGTTCCAGTCGCATGCATGATTGACATTTGTTTGTACATATGACAATTTGAAGAAAAAATGGCTTCCACGAAGAGCTCAATCAGGTGTGTCAGTGTATGGAAATGTGTTTCATATGGAATTTCCATGGACTTTCGCTAATGCCTCCCTTTTCCCCAAGTAACTTTGAGAGCCATAAATCTAACAGCCTATTTTTACAGACCAGTCAGTTGCAGAAACATTTGGAAATTGCCAAGTCATTATCATCTTATCTGTCTCCCACCACTTCTAGGAAATGAAATTAAATAATGAATATGAGCTCAAAGTGCAGACATTCAGCATTAAGCATTTACATCCATAAATATTTTTTCCTACTTGGGAGAAAACCCTTCGCAATCAATGACTCCCTGAAGTCTGTAACCCATAGACATTACCAGACAGACCTTTGTCAGATGTTTAGTGCAGCTGTCTTCAGTACCTGCTTGTTCTTAGGCATTTTGCCATTAGTTATGCTTTTAGAATGTGAAATGCATGCTCAGTTGATAATTTTTTGTAGGTTATAAAAACACAAGCAGAATAAGTATTAATTCATACCACAGTGTATGTAGTACATATTTATAGGGAGTAGGAACATATTTGTGATTCAGCTGTTGAAATGGGTCTGATAAAATATGAAACACCCTTTGCTCCCTTCCTTCTTTGCCACTGATGTGTGGAAACTGCTGCTGTGTGAAAACTCTGCTACCTCTGTAGTTTCCCAGCATAGAAAAGTGCATTGAAGGTGAACCAGGTGTGTTCCCGCTCCGAAGGAAACCTAACAGTTCCAAATCTCACTGCAAATCCCTAAAGCAAGGAACTCTGAGGTGGCCTGACTAATTACATGCAGAAATCTGTATACTTATGCTTTAATTCACTGGAAAGGTGTCAGTGTAAGTGAGAGAAAAGTTGCGTGAGATGGAACTAGAATATTGAGCCAGAATGGAAGGTGGATAAGCAACCAATTTATACCAATAGCACCAATTTAATGAACTATTATTGGGAACCATGATCATACTACTGTTAACAGCCTTTAGTCAACATGCTTTTGACCAACCATGCAATATTGTTCTTTTTTTTGTTTTTTATACCCTCATATAGTTTTGTAATTATGGTCTGTATCTATTGCTATTTAAGTCAGTGTAAGTGGGGCATGTCCAACGTGCTCCAGCTGAGTGAAAAGCTTGTCTTTTATGAAAGGCATAAGTTTTTTTCACAGCAAGATTTATTTCTACCGAGTGTTCGAAATGGAAAGGTAATATGGCTGTTGCTATGGAACAGTGAAAAGAGTGTGTTATTACCATAGAAATGATGAATGGTATTAAAAATAGTGTGGGACCATGGAGAGAGGAAGAACAGCAGACTGAGTGACAGAGAGAAAAACAGACTGACAGAGTAATTGGATGAAAGGTCACTGATATTTCAGGAACACATAACTGAAATAAACTTCAATCAAAAATATAAAACAACAAAAAGTTTTCTAAGGGTTTCCGGTCAAAATATGAAATACATACAGCAGTCTTGTGTGTGTGTGAGTGTGTGTGTATGGGCGTGTGTATTTGCACACACGTGTGTAAAACCAAAATATGCATCATTGTTGGAGAAACAGAGACAGCTCTGGTTTTGAGGTGCGAATGGCAGACTGCTGCACATAGCAAACTAAAAATACATCAGATTCTGTACAGTGTCTGTTCACCTTAAGTCAGTGATGTAATGACGCTAAATCTATGCATAGGCTATAAACTGCACTAGGCTGTGAAAATCTACTATAGTACTCGGCCAGCTCTTCCCAGCTTCAGTCCTAGAGGAATATGTTTGTTTATAATACATTTTGCAGGCAGTTATTACATACTGATGGCGTTTAATGTAAAAACAAATCCAAATTACAGTTTGCAAAATGTTAAACTACATAAACTGTAAAGCATACATATATTTGTAAAAGTAAATGTGTGCTGTGTAAATGTGTGTTTACTAAAAATATTAAATAAATAATAAAAATTGTTGCTAATGCCTTGAGAGCTAAAGAGATTTGAACAGGGCAGGACATGTTTTTTATAGGAAAGGATTAAAAAACAGAGTGCTATGATGCAGCCTGATATGAAGAGAAATTAATGTTATCAGGATGAAGTGATTGTATTTAAATAACTGCATGTCCCAAAATTGTTTTATTGCAGTCATATTACAGGTATGGGGCCAATATTTCATGTTTTAAGTAAGGAAAGAAATGACACATCATCCTTATAACAAGTTAGCAATATAAGAGTATAACAATATTCTGTAGGAATGTCAGTAAAAAAAAGTAGTTCTTGTAAGCCATTGTTTATTCACATTCACACTTTTTTTCCCGGAAAGTGCATATTCCTTTGGCTAATGCCAGAATATATACCATTAAAATACCGCAGACCTCCTCCATAAATGTAAAAAAAAAGTAGATCACCATATCAATAATGATCTGTTTTCTTTCTCAAATAACAACAAATTTTTACACGAAAAAAAAAAATTCTAATGAAAAAACAATTTTCATAAGATATTCTAATCTAATGGATATTATTTTCTCAATTATATTTACAATCCAATTCATAAACAATAATTTACACTATATGGCCAAAGGTTTATGAACCCATGGCTGGAGCACATTCACAATTTCAATTTATCCCAAAGTTGTTCACTGGGGTTGATGTCAGAGCTCTATGCAGGTCACATTTAGGTTCTTCCTCTCCAGCTTTGGCAAATTATGACTGTATGGACCTTGTTTTATGCACAGGTCCTCTTTAATGCTGGAACAGGTTTGGACCCCTTAGGTCCAGTAAAAAAAAAAAGGATAATAATGATGCAATCTGTAATAATATTTGTGCTTTCTACTTTGTGCCAGCATTTTAGGGAAGGCCCACGGGTGTCTACAATCTTTTGGGTATATAGTATATGTGTGATTGTTTATGCTGCTCTGTTTGGTTTGTGCTAAAACCCTATTTACCCTCAGAAGGATTTAAATATTTTTTACAGCCTACAGGTTTTTTGATGATGCATTTGTGCTGCTACAGGGGATGATAGCTTATGAATATTTGATGCCATGTCAAAGTGGATGCATGATCTGTATGGTGATGTGTAGCAGGGAGGAAATGCTGCATGGCGGGAAAAATCAGGCTGGGGTTGTGAATAGAAGATCAACTGGAAGTGTTACTGCAGTGCCAGCTGTGACCTAGGCCTTTCAGTCATGTGTGTGCATGCGTGCGTGATTGCAATTGTTTGGTGTGTGTATGTGTGTGGGTTGGTTGATGTGTGGGTTTTCGGATGGCACTGACATGGTAATCCCATGTTTGACTTCCACCATCTGTACTAGTTGCACATAAATAAGGCTTTTATATAATGAATATATGAACTTTGTCTTCCTCTTCAGATGCCAAGCTTTGGTTGCTGGATGTTTAGGTTTGAGTGTGGTGGAAATCACCTCTTCTGTGTGTATGTGTGTTTCTCAGGCCTATTGTGTAATTTAGTGTCTATAAATAATAGATGTATTGAGTCGGATGTCTGCACACAGACAAAAGAAAAGAGCCATGAGGATTTTAATAGGAAATGATACAGCAGTCTATGCAACTGCAACATTGCAATTCACTCCATCAATTGCACACCCCTCCATCAATATTGGAACAGCAAGGTCAGTTTGTTTGTTTCTGCTATATGCTAAAAGAACTATGTTTCCAATCAAATGATAAATATGAGGCAGTATAATTTCAGCTTTCATTTACATCTAGATTTGTTAAACAACTAAGAACATGACAGCTTTGATGGTAGACCACCCAGTTTTTATTTGGTTACATATCCCTTGATTACAATAACTGCATCAAGCTAGCAAAAATTACCAAACTGTTGCATTCATCTTTTTTTGTTTTGCTTATTACAGGCTTTCAGCTTCTTTCAGTTATTGAATGTTTTGTGGGGTTTCCATCTTCAGACTTGTCTTCAGGAGGTAGAATGCTTAACTGGTTTAAGGTCTGTTGATTGACTTGGCCAGTCTACAACACATTTTTTTCCCCTGATAAAGTCCTTTGTTGTGTTGGCAGGATGTTCTGGCTCATTGTCTCGCTGCATGATAAAGTTCCTCCCAATTAGATTGGGATGGCATTTTTCTGTAAATTGGACAGAATGTTTCTGTAGATTTTAGAATTCATTCTGCTGCTACCACGAGTTACATCATCAATGCAGATTACTGAACCTGTTCCAGAAGCAGCTATGCAATCCCAAGCCATAACACTACCTCCACATCCTTTATTTAGGATCATAAGCACAAGTCTTTTTTTCTGCATGCTTTGGTAGGGGTTAATCTTGGTTCCAAAACATTAGTACATTCTGATGATTCTGATTATGATAACACAATCCCTGTAGATTTTTCAGGTTCACTTTCCTGCTGAGAATCTCTTGTTCTACCATGGGATGAAGATGCGAACATGTTCACAAAACTTTATTTTTGCATTTTATTTTGTTATTTACTTGCTACTCAGTATTGCATAATGCACATCCTTCATTATTATTTGAGATCATGTTCATATTCAGCCCTTCAGTGTTCATACAAACTATGGACTTTTTGGCCAAAGTAGTGCAGGATAATATATTCTCATAGGGCAATGTGAGAGATAAATAAATATAAACCATCAAGCATAACAAGCACAAATCTGGCAGATACAAAATGCTTTCAGTGTCTCACCACAAACAAGTGGTTAGAAATCAACTTATGTCATGAGGCCAACAATAAAGTGTAACGTAAAATGTTTTTGGTCTGCAAATAAAATGCCGCAGCATACCGCAGCATCCCACAGCATCCCACAGCTTCATAACAAAATAATTGTTTATATAATTTGCTGCCAACTTTATTTATAGATTTTTAGAGGTGGCAAAAGTACACACATACTTCACTCAAGTAGAAGATGTTTTAAATTACTCTGGTAAAAGTTGAAGTACTGACTATACTTTTTTACTCAAGTTAAAGTAAAGAGGTTTGGGCTCTGACATGTACTTAAGTAAAAAGTAGCCATTACTACTACCTGTTTTAGTGTCACGCTGGTAACTGGACCTTACATCATATTAATTTTAGGGCTGTCAATCGATTTAAATATTTAATCGTGATTAATCGTATGATTGTAATGAGTTAACTCACGATTAATCACAACGTAATCTCACATTTTTATCTGTTCTAAATTTACCTTAAATTAGTACTTTTCAAGTTTTTAATACGCGGATCAACATGTGCATGGACAAATATCGATGCTTTATGTAAATGTATGTTTATTATTAGTTCAAACATTTGATATCACTGAAATGAGGATGGGTTCCCCTTTTGAGTCTGGTTTCTCTCAAGGTTTCTGTCATATAACATCTAAGGGAGTTTTTCCTTGCCACAGTCACCATGGCTGCTCATCAGGGATAAATACACATTGTTCACCTTGACTGTTAAATTCTGTAAAGCTGTCAATGTCTGTTGTGAAAAGCGCTATAGAAATAACCTTGACTTGACTTGATTAGTGAAACCAGACTCAGCATAGAGCATGAAGACAAAATATTCTCGTAAATTTTTTTACGTAATGATAGTGTTTTAAATTACGTAAATCATCAGGACACCAAACGGAACCTTTGCTATTTTTCCACATGGATGGTTAATGAGGTGATACCAAGGAAACTGTACCTCTGGTTGGTTTATATAAAAGTTGACATTTCGAGCTTTCTATTCACATATTTTTATGTCTGTGAGGCAAGTAGTCACTGAGATTCAGGTTGTTTTATTTATGTCTGTGAAGAGAGATGACAGAGCCGACAGAGCGTGCACCCTGTATGTTTTCTTTATTTTACAAAAGCACAGCGTTTTGTTGTTATTATGAGTGTACATATAAAAGTATACCCTTTACAGATTGGAATGATGTATTGCTTTTATCTGTATGTTTAAAAAAGACAAAAATGATTTGAGACTAAACAAATGTTTAGTGTTTAAAAATATTTTTTCGGGGAAGTTTATTTATTTTTTAATATTTGCCTAAAGAATATTATATTTACTTATTTATAATTGTAATAAAAAATTGTCAAATTAAAATGTGCGCTGCATTAATTGCGCGTTAATAAAATGAGTGCTGCTTAAATTAATTTGTGTTAACGTGTTTTCACAGCCCTAATTAATATATTAATACAAAACGAATTAAAAATCATATTACCTGATGAATGTACTCAGGCTGAACATCCACCACATAGAACACAAGCAGAGAAAATATGATGATGATCAGTTGATCAGGAATGTCTCTGTTCTCAGTCATGTTTACTCGCTGACTCCCTCTGTCTCATCCACATTAGCCATATTTCTGTCTTGCTCATTGTTAGCTTCGTAAACTAGCTTACATTTGTGATGTGTGAGAGCCAGGAAACAGTGGTGGACATGTCAGTAAGGAGAGCTGAACTTAAATTAAAATTATGGATGACAAAAAAGGTCTACACTCTCAGGAACCCAATGAAAAAAAAAAAGGAAAGAAGTAGGGTGGAAATGTGCAAAAGATAATGGGGTAATCTTGTTGAAAATAGTAAAACTTCATAGTAATACTACTATGAAAATAGTATAAGCTAATGCATTTAATAAATTAGGCTAATAACTGTATAGCGGCCTGCTATGCCTTTACACATATAGCAACACTATTTAGCAGTTTCTAAAATTACAATTATAGATTGTAGTTTATTATAATGTGTGTAGCAACAAAACAATTCCAGCCTAACAATTGTAATAGGATTGTAGTTAAACTGGCACTTATTGATTTGGTTACCTTTAATTGAGGTGATGTCATAAAGGTTTTCTGTGATTGTACTGAAAAGGTCCTGAACTGAGTTCAGTAAGGGGAATCTCCAGTGCTGCTTAAAAGGCTCATTTAAAAGACATCCATTATAAAGATGTAGATGTATTTATTTTATGGCTATGATTAGTCTTATGGCTACAAGAGCTTTATGGTTCTTGGTTCTGAGAGTTAAAGGTAAAGGTTAAAGGAGTTAAGGTAAATTGTGCACAATGATGTGTATTTAATTGTTCAATAAATGCATTTAGGGTGAATTTTTCTACATAAAATGGAGCTCTCAGAAATGTCTCCAAATTTGTGGACTGCGCTGAGAATATCTTACTCATCCAGTGACAGTAGCTGAAGCAGAGAGGAGCTTTTCAAAGCTGAAACTAATTAATGGGGGAGACCATTGCCGGTTAGTGGTATCTACTTTGCACCAACATTAATCAGAACATTTTGAGAGGAATAAATGATGGAAGAAACTCCTGACTCTAACTTGCTACAGCACCCGTGGCCTTATTTGTGTGATTTTTTTAAGTAGTTGAAAATGTTTTATTCTCATGATAATTTATTAGATATCAATCAATGTTTGACTTATTAATATTATTCTGTGAAAAGATTGGTTTACTGAGAGTAACATTTGAATCTTTTTACATAAACTTAGTTGATTAAGCAAAAGTCTTGTGAAATAATGATAGCAACATTATAGACATAATAAATCATAGCACTTGGATACTTAAGTAGTCAAAAGTATGTGAAGGCAAATTCAAATGTAAATGCAAATGTACTTTTACTCAAGTGAAAGATTAAAGGGAGCACTTTTACTTTTACAGAAGTAATATATTACCTAGTGTATCTCTATTACTCTTTTACTCAAGTACATGCTTTGTGTACTTCCTCCACCACTGGCCAGGAAATGATACACCAGTAGTAGATTGAAAAAGTCTAATCGTCTAATCGAAACGTTTTCTTCTAATGAGAAGAAAAAATATTGACATTTCACCAAATAGATGAAAACTAAAGTAACGAGTCGGGCTTAAAAATGTAGGAGGTAATATACAAGTTAAAAAGTACAGATATTTGTGTAAAAAAATGAATGAGTAAAAGTAAAAAGGTTTTCTAAATATATTTAGTGAAATAAAATACTGATACCACAGAGATCTACTTAAGTACAGTAATAAAGTATTACTACTTCATTACTTCCCACATCTGTTTATGTCAGTAAGTTGTGTAGGGCTTCAAAAATACAGGCAAACCTTGGTTACAAAAATACAAGTATGGCTCTTTTAATAAGATAAAGTGTGCATAGAAATCACAAAAACAGTTTCGCTAAGAATAATGAATGTGACACTTATGCTAAATAACTGATTATATCATTATATAAATAACTGATTTAAAACATTGTTTACTCAGCCAGTGTTGATTTTCCATTTTTTGCTTATTGATTCATATACACAGAACACATTGCATTTCTGTAGCACTGTAGCTTTTGATTAAATTTTCACCACATTTTATGAAAATAAGCTTTTTTGTATAAAATTAATATTTTCATGAATATTTAAAGCAGAACATTTCAAGCTCCTTTATATTTCTAGGTTATTTTGCGCATGTGGAATTCCCTGTTCAGCTCAGACCACAGGTTTTCAGCAGGCTTCAATCTAGAGACAGCAATGGCCATTGCATTACAATGAATCAACCATTTCAGTATTAATTCTGTTGTATATTTCAGCTCATTATTTTATTGAAAGAGCCATTTAACCAGTGTTTGGTCTGGAATATATTGGTACTTAGCAGAATTAATGATACTATCAATCTTGACAAGAGTGGCCCCTGGACCACCAGATGCAAAATATCAGATATACCACCATTTTTCAAAATGTAACCCATCAATATATATATATATATATATATATATATATATATATATATATATATATATATATATATATATATACATTTAAATTGCTGTTTATTGTTGTTTTTTTTATATTCTTTGCAAATAACCACAGAATATATATAAACATCAATTTTTTTTCCTATTGGATAATGTGGTTCGCAAGAACCTTAACATGATCCGTTACTGTGTCTTGTTTTTGTTATTTCCTTATATGAGTTGAGTACAGGGTTGCTTTATTACTGCTTTTGAAATGGAAATAAAGCTCAGAAGCGTTAATTCTGTGCCACAGAATGGCATGTAACAGTGGCATGTAACATTGCCATGCTGTGAAGGTTAGCACAGTCACCAAACTAAGGTGTCCGTATATCGAGGAAACAAATCTACAGCATGGTGCAAAAAGAACGCATGATTTTGAAATGGGTAGTTGTTGGGAAGGGGGAGGACATGCCCCCCACACCGCCTTTGTGTAATTCAGAGGTTATAGTTTTAGTAGCCATGGTGCAGTGGAACATGGAGCATCGTGTTTTTTTTTGCTGTCGAGAAGGTTTTTGACAATAATAATAATTCCGTTGACACTGTCCAAATTTTTGGCAATGTTCCTTGGCCCCCACACTCAACAGATTTGTCTGTCTGCGATTTCTTTCTTTGGGGTTAGCTGAAATCGGAAGTCTAAAGTCAGAAACTGGTTATTTCAGCATTTAAATAAAATAAAGTATAAATAAAGCTTTTGTCAGGTGTTCGCACACTGTGAAATTGATTAAGGGCACAAACTCATTAGCATTTTATTCCTCTTGTACTTTCACCAATTGTTTTCACACCATGTTTCACACACGCCAAGTCACTAGGTCTCAGCTTGGTGCAGCGACCTACAACATTGTAAGAATTCTATTTTTAAAAATAAGTCGCTCCAGCTAAAATGAAATAAGCAATTTGTTGACTAAATTTACCACCCAAAAAATTCGCACAAATCTTTTTGAATGGAACAAAACTATTCTTCCAAAATGGGTGTCTGGGTGTCTGTTCTAGAAGTTTGTATTGATCTGCCACTTGAAATCTTATGTGGCCATGCATTAACTGTAATTAATGGAATTGTGGGTGCTCCCTAATATGTTTTTTTTTTTCAATTGATAGGCATGGCTGTCAGCAATCTATAGTAGTACAGTAGTTCTTGTATAAAGTCAAAATTTTTCTCACCATGTGCAGCCAGTGATCTTCTTCGGCTGCTCACATTAGGGGTCGCCACAGTGGATTATCTGTCTCCATACTACTCTTCCCTCTACATCTGCCTCTATCAAACCAACTACCTTCATATCTTTCTTCACCACATCCATGAACCTCCTTTTTGGCCCTTCTCTTTTCCTCCTTCTTGTCAGCTCTATCCTCAGCATTCTCCTACCAATATACCCCATGTCCCTCCTCTGCACATTTCCAAACCATCTCAATCGGGCCTCTCTCACTTTGTCCCCAAAACGTCCTACATGCGCTGTCCCTCTAATTAACTAGTTTCTGACCCTGTCCATCGTCGTCACTCCCAACGAAAACCTCAACATCTTCAGCTCTGCTACCTCCAGCTCCACCTCCTGTCTTTTACTCAATGCCACTGTCTCTAAACCATACAACATCACAGGTCTCACCACAGTACTATAAACTTTCCCTTTCACTCTTGCACATACTCTTCTATCACAAATCACTCCTGCCTCCACCCACTCCACCCTGCCTGGACTCTTTTCTTCACTTCTCTAAAACACTCTCCATTACTTTGCACTGTTGACCCCAGGTACCTGAACTCCTCCACCTTCTCCACTTCTTCTCCCTGCAACCGCACCACTCCACTGCCCTCCCTCTTATTCACACACATGTACTCTGTGTTACTCCTACTGACGTTCATTTCCCTTCTCTCCAGCACATACCTCCATCTCTCCAGGCTCTTCTCAATCTGCTCCCTACTCTTGCCACAAATCAAATCATCCACAAACATCATAGTCTACAGAGACTCCTGTCTGACCTTGTCCGTCAACCTGTCCATCACCACTGCAAACAGGAAAGGGCTCAGAGCCGATCCCTGATGCAATCCAACCTCCACCTTGAACCAGTCAGTTGTTCCTACTGCACACTTCACTGCTGTGACACTGTCCTCATACATGTCCTGCACCACCCTCACATACTTCTTTGACACACCTGACTTACTCATACAATAACAATGTACTGCCAGTGATCATGGCTAAAAATTCAATTGAGGTCACATCAACAGCTAGTAGTCCAGTGACATTTGGTAAAGTTCCCTCTCTGTCCTCTTCAATGTTTGACATTTGTATGCTCATGCATAATCTCTTAGTTTAATTTACAACTGCAGAATTGCCGACATCCACAGGTTAGCTGGTTACGATTTTTTTTTTTTTAAGAAATTTAAAATCTATTCTGTTGGGCTGTTTCAGCCAAACCAGTGGTCAGACCAAACAAAAGCAAAAAATATGGCAAAAAAAATCAGCAGTGGATAAGCCTATTTATTTTTGGAAGGATAAAAACATTGATTGGTTATTTTGCTTTTTGCAAACTTGATGTAGGTGATTTCACCTATGTAAGCCATAGGAAACAGGATAACAAGAATATTGGTCTGTTTATATAATTGCTTGGTCTACATTAAATGGGTACCTCCAGCTAAAGTTACCCCATTATTAATATCTAAATCACCTGTTAGAAGTAGACTTCTCTTGAAAGTAAGAGTATACACTAAACTGGTTACTCTCAAACCCTAAACATGTTTTTAAGTTTAACAACTATGTTTTATTTTTTCGTGCTGTTACCATGGTGCCATCCCATCCACCAACATCCCACGAGGGTGTACATTTCTTCTTCATGCATGTTTCTGTTAGAAATGCTGGCACCTCACTGTTCCAGACTTTGGAAACGTTTGCGTTTTGCCAATTTTTTTATTTAGTTTTTTGTGCCTAATCATGATTTTAATTGCTTGTGGGTTTTTTTTTTAGATCAATTACCTGTCCAGGTTAACAGTAGCTGGTCTCTTTAAAAGCTTTCTTTCTTTCCACATTGCTAATGGATGGTAAAAGTTATTTTTTTTGCAACCTAATATATAGTCAAAGGCAACAAGAGGGCTCTAGAAATTGGAGGGCTTTTTAGACATGTCTTTTGTTTCATTTTGGTTTTTGTTTTACAGTATTTTTAAGGCATGTCAATAATTTTACTATGTGCAAAATAATTTCTTTAGTTGCTTGAGTAGAAGCAAATTCAATCATTGGGTTTTTTTTGTCATATTTGACATTTTTCAGAAGAGTGCCAATAATGGAGCGGACTACAGTATATTGTCAGCTTTGTTAAAAATAAATGTTATGTGGTCAATTTAAATTAAAGCTAACAGACAGGATCCCAGCTTGACAAAGCAAACTGGGTTAAAACTTTCAACAGCTCAATATATAAGGAATATGGTTTTGTTTTAAGAAATATAACAAATAACCTAAAAACATTACATTATATTTCACCAGCAATTACAAGCATTTGTATTTGCCATTAGAGTTCAAATATATGTACTGTATATGCCTTTGCATTTTGTAGCATCAGAAGCTGACATTTGTCCTCCGTTCCTGAATTTGGCTCATTCTCTGTCTTCACGTTATTATATTTATTAGTGTTCCTTTTGTCCTCCTTGTTAAATTTTGTAATTTTTTTTCTCTTGCCATACACCTCCCTGCCCCTTCCTCAGTTCACTTTTAATTCAAGAATCCTTTCTTTTTGAGTCAATGGCATTCCGACAAGTTCATCTGACAGTATAGTAACTGGCTTGTTAAAGGCTGTGCACATATTGGGAGTTAGAAGCTGAACAAATATGACTCATGCATTGCATTTGTATTGATAGCATGAGGAACATTGTGCACTGAAATACCTGGCTCAATTGGATTTATATAATACTGCATCAGTAAGATTAAATAGTGAACCTACTTTGCTTATTTCTGTGAAGAGACACCGTGAATAGACCAAAAAACTGCAAAAAAACATTTTCCTAAAAACTTCTTTCAAAACAAAGGTCTTTTACAATAGACAGAGGCTTTGGCATTTGGTTAGATTTTTCAGTGATTGACAGTGATTGCCCCCCAATTCCCCCTCCCTGCTCCCCATTCTCAATTTTGTCTTGAACCCTGGAGGAATGTTTCCCATACAGATTAGCCCTGATCATTGATTAAATAGCAGTGAAGTTATAGAGCTAGGCTTTTTATCTTTTAATCTTAGGGCCATTAATCACTGCTCAAAAATATCCCTGGGACACATTGTTAAATGAACATTTAGTTTTATCGTTGTAGTAATATTGTTCACGTATGTAATAAAACACTTTAAAAAAGGACAAAGGAACATTTTAAGTGACAGGATGTTGTGGCTTGGCATGAAGTGGAGTTACTGATACCACTGCAACCAGTTTCATTTATCTTATACTACTGTAATTATGCAATTACTAAATTTCTTTATTTATAAAAACATTGCATCTCACTTTTTATACATTTATATTTACATTTGTTATGTATGCAGCAGCTACAAACTGTTGTTTCATCAACAGTTGGCCGCTCTTCATTACTTTCTCTATAAGATATTAAGACAAATAAAATGCCGCTTCATTCATTAAAGCATAAACATTTATGTCTTAAAGACTTTTCGATGACAGAAACTGTACAGTTTTTTCTTTCTTTTTTTTCCCTTTCCTTTCCTTTTCTTTTTTTCTGATGCTAACAGAGTGCTGAAACTGGATTTGTTTTAATATATTTTTTATCTATTTAATATTTATGTGGAGTAGTTTGTGAATAATAATGGTTGCTATAGAGACAATAATATATTAAAAGAGCACATATACAGTACAGTATAATATACTGTATATTTTCTTTGCCATGAGGTGCCATGTTGGACATCCAGTGGTCAGTATGAGAGATTTTTTTATACAAGATACATACATTTGTGTGGTCCTGTCAAGCAGACAAAAACATGAACATGATGAATACGACATGTGACTTTACATGGTTAAGTGATGTACAGCTGTTATCACAGATTATTAGGTTGTAATCACCTTTGTTGCCAGATATTTTGAAAATAATGGCTGTATGTTGAGTTATTTTATATTGCTATACAAGCTAAACATTGAATACTCTAAAATTGATCATTTCTAAATTATATTATGTACTCACTTTTGTGAGATACTGTAAAATAAAGAATATACAATATAATCCTGACACAAAAAAAACAGCTTGCCAGCTTATAGTCATCTATTTTGAATTTTAATTTGTAAAATTGGAAATGTAATACATAGCTTAAGTTTAGTGTTTATGTTAAGCATTTCTTGATGTCCCTGACGTTTATAATTATAACAGCATTCACTATGAGAATTCCTTAGTAAGAAAGATTTATTTAATTTGATTCAGAGTTTTCTCTTCGTAATATTGCAGGCTGGAAAATGTTATAATACTGTAAAAACCACAGTGTTTGACAATATTATAAGCTTAGTGCACATGATTGTCTAATTTGTGTACCTGTCCCTGAGGCTGTCTTTAAGTGCTGGAGAATGAGACAACACTGCCTTGCAATACTGTGAATTATAATAAGAGGCTATTTAAATAACCTGACACTTCACAGTGTAGAGGTTTGGGGATATAGCTCTATGTATATTTTACAGCATTTATTAGGAAGCAAACAATTTGTTTTTGATCTATTCATTGGCCAGAGATGAAGAGAATGATATATTATGTAGATATAAAAAAAAAGACCTTGACAGGGCAGATTGACTGATGAATAGATTAGATGCAGTGCTGGAAGTTTCGACAGTTTTTGTAGTTTATTTTATGGATTCGTTGAAAGTCTTGTAAACAAACAAACAAAAAAAATCTCACCCAGTCATTTAATTTTTTATATTGCTTTTCTTTTCTTTACTGCTTTCTAATATTATCTTGGCCCGCTCATCCGGAGCCTATTGTAAGCCAACCCGAACACTCAATATTTACAATTCAGCTTTACTTCTGGGATTTTATTATAATGACAGCAGGTATATTAAGAAATGAACACAAAATTGGCCATTACACCAAAACACAATCCTAGAATTAGAATCAGAATAATATGGTGTATCCCAGTGCGTATGTTTATGTGAGAGATAGATGGTATGGCTTATTATTGTGGTTGGCACAGCAACAGGCATGATGCCAGACCAATCCCTGCGGTTTCCTCTAATTTCCCCAGTGCTCTGCTTATTTATGCACCACCATGACTGGACAGCTCTCTAAACAGTCGCCATCACTTTCAAATACCATGTGAGGATTGTGTGTGTGTGTTGAATATTATATTTTCAAACAGTCTTCTACCATGAATACATTTGGAGCTCAGAGAAACAGGAGAAGCATTACTGTATTCTATCACACTCAGAGATAGATAAGCTCACATTGAAATTAATGCTATAGCTCATGACACTAACGGTGTCTGCGATGCTTACTAAGTGCTTACAAAACCTGTGGAATAAAGAAAAAAATGCTTATTTGTTGGTTCTGGCTTTTAATTAAGGTATAAAGCACATAAATATGGTTAATGTTATTGATTACTAATTGGTTTTAATTTTAAAAAGCCATTTTGTGCCCAAATAATGTCGCTCCTTTGTGTAAAATTTGTATATATTTTTTGTATTTTTTCTAATGGTTGACTGGATTTTGAGAAAGAAAACAAAAAGGTCCTGTAATGTGTGGAATTACTTGTTAGATGAGAGGAAAACTGACATGTGTGTTCCTGATGTATGTGTTATGATGAAGGATGCCAGTGTTTCTTGAAGAAAGCAGTCAAATTGTCAAGCAGCAATAAAAAAGACATACTGTAGTCCCCTAAATAGCCCTAAAATGGCCTTTTATTACTGCACATTGTGTCATATAATATAAAAAAAGCTATGAGAATGAATAAAAACCCACACTGGCTTTTTAAAAGTACTTTGATTCTGCCTATAAAGCTCAAAGCCCCACACATGGTCATAATTTACACCTGGTTTTAGGAGGCAGGCCAAATTATGTGCACAATTGGCAGTCACTAATTCCCAAGGTTTAGTTCATATTCCGGTGAATGGAATATGTAATCAAGGCACTTTTCATTTTTCAACCTTTTTTGTGCTGGTTTCCGGCATCTAACGTGGGTGTCCCTCGGCATCTCATATGCGACGCAAAAATGTGCACTTAATGCGTGTGTCATGTGTACGCTTAGATTGCTTATTCAAATATATGCCAGTTTACTACATAACACACACGATTCTAATTACATATAATAGTCAGAGTAAATACACCATGAGCCAGTCAATCAGATATCATGTTTACACAGACACTGCTTTAAATTGAGCACCTATTATTGCTGGAGGGGAAAGAATTACTAGTATTTTTCCATCGCACACAAAACACATACACACAGCCTCACATACACATGTTCATGTGCACATGCCTATATAGCCTGAGGATTATTGTGTGTTATGTAACCCTAATATTGCTGACATCCTGGATCCCTCCTGTCCTAATCTAATCCGGATGACTGCTGTGTTAGACAGAGATAGAGACTGTATTGTAGTAGAGATAAATGCACACTGAGCACTTTATTAGGAACACTATACTAATGCTGGGTCTCCCTTTGCTCTCAAAACAGCCTCATCTCTCCTAGCATGGACTACACAAGGTGTTGGAAACATTCCTTTGAGATTCTGGTCCATAAAGACAAGATTTCATCACACTTTATCAAGTGCATTTTCATACTGCAAAATCTCCTGTTCTTCCACATCTCAAAGATTTTCAGATGGATGAGTAAGTGGTAGCTCAGTGGTTAAAATGACTTCTGATCAAAATCTCATGTAATCAAATCCTAGCAAACACTAAGCTGCCACTGTAGTGTCTCTCTTTCAAGTATTGATTGGTTTTAAAAAGCCCAAGGTGTGCTAAGGAAACATTCCCCACACCATTACAAAACCTCCACCAGTCTGGGTTGTTGAAACAAGGTAGATTATGGCCATGGATTCGTGCTGTTGGTGCCAAATTCTGACTCTTCTATCTGTGTGCCTCAGCAGAATTTGAGATGCATCAGACTAGGCTACTTTTTTCCATTCATTAGTTTTCCAGTATTGGTGACTCTGTGCTTACTGCAGCCTCAGCATTTTGTTCTTAGTTGGTAGAAGCGGAACCTGATGTGGTCTTCTGCTGTTGTAGCCCATCCACCTTTAAATTTGACATGTTGTACAGTCTGAGTGCTTTTCTGCTGACCGCAATTATACAGTTGGTTATCCGAGTTACTGTAGACTTTCTGTCAACTTAAACCATTCTCTGTTAAACTCTCTCAGTAACAAAGTGTCTCTGTCTGCAGAACTTCCAGTAAGTGTTTTTTTTTCTTTAGTGCACTATTCTTTATAAACTCTAGAAAATGTTGTATATGAAAATCCCAGAATATCATCAGTTCTAGAACTATTTTGTCACTGACAATCATGACATGATCAAGTTTACTGAAATCACATGTTTTCCTCATTCTGGTGGTTGATGTGAACATTATCAGAAGCTGTTGTATCTGCACGATTTTATGCATTGCACTGCTGCTACACATTTGGCTGATTAGATAATTGCCTGAAAGAATAGGTGTACAGGTGTTCTCAACAAATTGCTTAATTAGTCTATATATTTATTTAAATATGTGAAGAATAAATGAGTCATTTTTGTATAAAACTTCAAGCAAAATTAAGGACTAAACATTCCAGACCATATAATACACCAGAGGAAAATGTACATACTGAAGTGTTGAGATATGAATACAAAACATAGCAACAGATTGGCTGAATTATAAAATAGTCGTCAAGTCAAGTCAAGTTTATCTTTATAGCGCTTTTAACAACAGACATTGTCTCAAAGCAGTTATAAAGAATTTAACAGTTAAGGTGAATGATGTGCATTAATCCCTGATGAGCAGCCATGGCGACTGTGGCAAGGAAAAACTCCCTTAGATGTTATGAGGAAGAAACCTTGAGAGGAACCAGACTCAGAAGGGGAACCCATCCTCATTTGGGTGACATCAAGAGTGTGATTATAGTCTTTAAACAATACAGAACACTGTAGAGTGAGAACTAACATGAGCACTGGAATGTAAGATTATGAGTAATGTTCTTTCTACAGTCTTTTACTTGTGGTTATAAAACTAGGAGCTACTGAGCAACTCATAAAATTTGCGTTCATTATAGATCCAACACCAGCTTCTCCATGCCAGAGCCTTTAAACACTCAAGGAGGTTTAGTGTCCAAACTCCACATGAAGTGGGATCCAAATGGCACTGGTATGTTTTTAGATGGTTCGGGATGTTTGCGGGGTCGGCATCTACTTCTTTAAAGGTCCACAATCTTCATGAGGTGGGACTTGACTGGGGCTGCTAAAATAGCAGAGGGGTTGTTTAACAATCAGTTATCAGGTTTTAAGTACTATTAGTTAATATATTAGTTATATAGTACTATTGTTAATTAAAATTTAAAACTTATATACTTTACTTTATAAAATATTATACACTTTACTATATAAAAATAATGTGCTAGTGTTTATGTTCTAATGTTAAGTGCTTCAACTAAACACAAGACCGATACAATGTTAGAGTCATAAATATAAATGGGTGTTTTTATGGGGGTTTTACATATTATCCATTTCTGAATCAGTGAAATGACTGTATGGCCTAGCTAATGTAGTAGCTGCCGTGGCTGCATGCAACGACAGATGCACATTCTTAAGGGATATGTTGGACAGGCTGTAAACACCTCACTCGGAAGAGGTTGCAGTAAAAGCCTATCAGTGCGCTCCAGTTATGTCATGCGGTGCGCTTTCATCAGAAATTTCATCTGGTATTGCCAGAAAACCTATCTGTTTAATCAGGCCCAGAGGGGCTCATCCTGGCCAAATAACATCTCGTGTTGCATTAGATTGCATCACAAAAAACTGCCACTGACCAGACGGTCTAAAACCACTTAGTTTTACTTAGTTTATAATGTCCAGATGTTTATAAAAACTAAAATGAATATTTTGATATTTCTAACCATAAGGATGTCAATAAATATATCTTCCGATTCTGTTTATCATATTTAATGAATAATTGTTTAAATGCATGCGAACTGTAAACATTTTCCAAAGTTGTCAATAGTCAAAGGTCGTTTAGCATGACCCCATGATTGGACATAAATCTTGGACATAAAGCGAGCACTATACCCTAACTCTAACCTTGTGTATGTAAAAGGTTTGCTGTGTTATGCTGTGGGAGGCATTTCGCATGCCTTGAGTTCATTAAGTTCTTATAAAGGACAGAGGAGTTAGTTCAATCTGTCATAAAACATTTCTATCCTTATGAGATTGGTCGCTTTCAGAATGATAATTTCCACATGCACACAGCATGAGAGTTCATTGAATTTGAATTAGAATTTGATGAGAATGAAAATGAAAATGATGTAAATCATATGCTATGACCTTCACAGTCACCAGATCTTGACCCAGATATACTAAGGGAGATGTTGGACTGTTATGATAGACAACATTCTTTACTAAAACATGAACTGCACTAAAGTGAATCTTTGGTAAACTGGTGCTCATTGTGCGTTGTGCATTGTTTTTATTTTTTTGAGATTTGTAACAGTGTGTGCTGAAGCTGTTCAGGTGTCTTACAATAACACAAGACCTTATTAACATATTTTATGTTGGTACATTTTATCTTAACTTTACTTAAATTTTGGGTTAGGTGTGTATATATAAAGTAATTAAGATTAGAGTAATAATTAGTAAAAGGAAAGATCCTATAAAGCATTGAAAGCATTGAAGCATTGAAAGTAATAATTAGTAAAAGGAAAGATCCTATAAAGCATTGAAAGGTAGAAAAAACACTTTTGGCCTATTTAGAGACCTTGCATAACATTTGGATGAAAAAATATATAAAGTAATTAAGATTAGAGTAATAATTAGTAAAAGGAAAGATCCTATAAAGCATTGAAAGCATTGAAGCATTGAAAGTAATAATTAGTAAAAGGAAAGATCCTATAAAGCATTGAAAGGTAGAAAAAACACTTTTGGCCTATTTAGAGACCTTGCATAACATTTGGATGAAAAAGAAGCACTGCTACATGTACATTACTTTACCTACGTCCCATCTTCTACATCTTCCAAACTAATAACATGCAATTTACAAATATACATACAAGTTATTATACTAGAATCTTTAAACATTGCTGCATTGGATATTTGTTCCCTAATGAATCAAATTGATCTCTTGGGCACTCTATATAAACCAGTACAGGTTGACGGCTTGATGCTGTGGCCGACACGTTCACTGGTTTTAAACTGCTATGTGCACTGAGATGCATTGAGATGCAGAGATGCCGAGACGACTTATCTGCTGTGACAGGAGAACACTGTGTGACAGCTCTAATGCCAGAGCCAGGGATTAAAGAAAAACGAGAGAGGTGGAGGAGAAAGAGTGATAGGGAGAACATTTCACAACCTGTAGACAGAGAGGGGACTTTCAGGGCTGGCAGTTTCACACTCATGTTGAGAATGTCTGGAATCTCTCCATACAAGTCTGTATGTGGGTGTGTATGTATGCTCCTGTGCGAACGTGGAATAAAACCAGTTCGACCTGAAATGAGATGGGAGATGTCTTACATTAGTTAATAGTTTTGGGATTCCAACCACATTTGTTCAACCTGTCTGAGTATTGACATTAATAATTTATTCACCTATATTAAAATGTCAGATATTTCCTTTTTCTGCGATTTGAAAAACCTTTTTTCATCATTTGAAAACTTTTTTTTGTAGCTGTCGTGTTTAATGTCCACTGAAAGACTCACCGCCCAAAGTTGAAAGCTAAAACTCCCATGATTCCCAGGATACAATCTCATCACATGACCTGATATTAGTCACAAGCACCTGTTTACAATCACATTACTTCCTTCATGAAACTTAGTGTCTCACTGCGATGAGTCAAAAGATTTTATGCACACATTGTTTTGTCCATAGCATGAACCTGGTTTGAATATGAATAAAAAATAATCTTGGCTCTGAGTAGTGATACAGAAAAAAAACATTCACATTGAATGACATCGATGCCATAGAAATCTGTGGCCAGGATTCTAGACAGCAAAACTGGCTGTGTTCTCTGGGGGTTGGGATGCCATTCTTTCTCTCACTCACCTGTCAGTCAGAGTGACTCTAGCCTGTTGTGTCTGTCTGTGAGCTCATGATACAATGATATTATGGTTTGCTTCTCCTGTCTCTGAGGAAGCACAATTTTGTTCCTTGATTGCTCAGTTGGTAGCTATCTTGTTAGAGGGAAAAGTTGTTTAGTGAGGGAGTTTCAACAAAATTAGGGGAAAGAAATCATTTGATACACATGCCTGTCTGTTCTTATGACAAAAAGTGTGATTGTTAGCATTCAGAACATTAGCACAAATCTGCTGATGTGAAAATGATTGGCTAGAACATATCACTGACCGGTTACACAGGAAAAACATGCAAAAGACAACTGCGAATCTAAAAGTTAGGAATGACATTCTGTTGTTTTAGTCTCCCTGTGTGAGTCAGTGATGTAGAGATGGAAAATTACCTGTGCTTCTGACTCCCTATAGTGATGAACATGCTCTTCTGGAGTTGACATTCATTTACCAACGAGATCCCAGCTGGAGCCCATGGCATTTTGATCTCTCTTTACTTTTCTTCATCTCTTTTCCTATAACGTATTTTATCACATTCACGTCATTACTTTAACATTCCTGAACAACGTATGCTGTTCTTTTTACCTGTCTTTTTCCAGTTAATTTTGGATGATGTGAAAACATGCTATATGCTGCTGATATATATATATATATATATATATATATATATATATATATATATATATATATATATATATATATATATATATATATACACAGTGAGGAAAATAAGTATTTGAACACCCTGCGATTTTTGCAAGTTCTCCCACTTAGAAATCATGGAGGGGTCTGAAATTGTCATCGTAGGTGCATGTCCACTGTGAGAGACATAATCTAAAAAAAAGAATCCAGAAATCACAATATATGATTTTTAAACTATTTATTTGTATGATACAGCTGCAAATAAGTATTTGAACACCTGTCTATCAGCTAGAATTCTGACCCTCAAAGACCTGTTAGTCTGCCTTTAAAATGTCCTCCTCCACTACATTTATTATCCTAAATTGGATGCACTTGTTTGAGGTCGTTAGCTGCATAAAGACACCTGTCCACCCCATACAATCAGAAAGAAACCAACTACTAACATGGCCAAGACCAAAGAGCTGCCCAAAGACACTAGAGACAAAATTGTACACCTCCACAAGGCTGGAAAGGGCTACGGGGAAACTGCCAAGCAGCTTGGTGAAAAAAGGTCCACTGTTAGAGCAATTATTAGAAAATGGAAGAAGCTTAACATGACTGTCAGTCTCCCTCGAACTGGAGCTCCATGCAAGATCTCACCTCGTGGGGTCTTAATGATCCTAAGGAAGGTGAGAAATCAGCCCAGAACTACGCGGGAGGAGCTGGTCAATGACCTGAAAAGAGCTGGGACCACCGTTTCCAAGGTTGCTGTTGCTAATACACTGAGACGTCATGGTTTGAAATCATGCATGGCACGGACGGTTCCCCTGCTTAAACCAGCACATTTCCAGGCACGTCTTAAGTTTACCAATGACCATTTGGATGATCCAGAGGAGTCATGGGAGAATGTCATGTGGTCAGATAGGACCAAAATAGAACTTTTGGGTCATAATTCCACTAAACGTGTTTGGAGGAAGAAGAATGATGAGTACCATCCCAAGAACACCATCCCTACTGTGAAGCATGGGGGTGGTAGCATCATGCTTTGGGGGTTGTTTTTCTGCACATGGGTCAGAGCGACTGCACTGTATTAAGGAGAGGATGACTGGTGCCATGTATTGCGAGATTTTGGGGAACAACCTCCTCTCCTTAGAGCATTGAAGATGAGTCGAGGCTGGGTCTTCCAACATGACAATGACCCGAAGCACACAGCCAGGATAACCAAGGAGTGGCTCTGTAAGAAGCATATCAAGGTTCTGGCATGGCCTAGCCAGTTTCCAGACCTAAACCCAATAAAGAATCCTTGGAGGGAGCTCAAACTCTATGTTTCTCAGCAACAGGCCAGAAACCTGACTGATCTAGAGAAGATCTGTGTGGAGGAGTGGGCCAAAATCCCTACTGCAGTGTGTGCAAACCTGGTGAAAAACTACAGGAAACGTTTGACCTCTGTAATTGCAAACAAAGGCTACTGTACCAAATATTAACATTGACTTTCTCAGGTGTTCAAATACTTATTTACAGCTGTATCACAAATAAATAGTTAAAAAATCATATATTGTGATTTCTGGATTTTTTTTTTTAGATTATGTTTCTCACAGTGGACATGCACCTATGATGACAATTTCAGACCCCTCTATGATTTCTAAGTGGGAGAACTTGCAAAATAGCAGGGTGTTCAAATACTTATTTTCCTCACTATATACACACACACACATATATATATATATATATATATATATATATATATATATATATATATATATATATAATTATTTTCACATATAACAACAAAACACCTTTTAAACACCTTTAAATTGTGATTTGCCAGAATACTTAATTATTGCTGATGGACAAAAGGAAGACTGAGGTGGATCCAAAAGTGAAAAAAAACCCCAGCATACTGAAAAGGCCATAACTATGCTAATGCCTCATGTGCTGTACACAGCTTCTGTATGTCACAGGTTTCCTGTGATGTGTGGAAAAGCACGTCAGCAAAGCCTTTCAGCTGCAGGTAATGGTGAGCCCAGGAGATCTGATTTCAAGTGAAATGTTCTCTTAAGTGGCTGTGTTGAGCGCCGGCCAGTGTGAATTGCTAGGTTGCTAAAGGATCAGGCTATGGGCTTGAAGCTGACAGCATGAACTGGTCATATAATTTAGTGCTGTGCGTTGTGTGAAGGTCTTATCTGTGGCACCGAGCTGTATAGATATGTGTAAAAGGACTCTGGAGGAAAATGGCAGTTACAGCAAGCGGTGCCACAGGCAACACGTCTCATAGTCGAGGTGAGAAAAATATAGCGTGCAAACTTCAACCCAATTTTTGTTTACAGAGTGAGCAAGGGCAACAGGAATGACCCACAGGAGCTAGAGCTACTCTGTCTCTCTCCTCAATCTCATGGTGAAACTCATAGCATTCGCATTGAGCCGTCAGTTGCTACCCCTTGATCCGATGTGACAGGACACAGACATGGTCTATAGATTTCCACTTCAAGTGTGCTTTCTTTCACTCTCTTTATCCCTTTTTTACCCTCACTCACATTTGCTGTCCCCCTCTCTTTTCTTTTCTTTTCTTTTCTTTTCTTTTCTTTTCTTTTCTTTTCTTTTCTCTGACATTGTTTTCACTATTTCTTTCCCTTAAAATAACCTCTTTCTCTTGTAATTGAATGCCACCCTTTTTGCGTCTCTGAGCTAGCTTTTATGTCCAAGGACATTGAGGATCCTCTGGCTTTTTATTTTCTTGATATATGTGTGCGTTCGTGTGCATGCTTATGTGTATTTGATGCTGTGGACGCTTTAATATTATAATATATGCACTCAAGTCTAAAATATATTAAAATAAAATCTATTTAGAGACTAAAATTTCTCATTGTATGATGTGTGTGTTACGTGAGAGTATGTGTTGCGTGTGTGTGTTGCTATGGGTTACAGGCCCATGGGTGAAGCAGAGGGCAGTGGTGCTAAAGGATCAGTGCTGTGTTATGCCTGTTTGTCTGTACACGTTGTGTGTGCATGTGCTTTTATATGAACTTTTTGTTCTTTGTTTAGAGGAAAATTGCTCATGCTGTGTCCCGATCAGCATGAATCACAATCAGACGACTGCAAATTATATTTTCCAAGAACTGTTGACTGTTGTTACTCGTCCCTCCAGAATTCCATTCCAATTTTTGTTGCATAGCCTCTGAGATGTTCCATTGTTATTGGCTGTGTAATGTGTGTGTGGGTATGTGAGGCTGTGTGGGTGTAAATGTATATCAGTTTAGTGGGAAAAAATTATGTTCAGGTGAATTGGGTGTATATGCTTGTTTGTGTTTATATGTTTGTCATTGTTTAAATAAATACATATGCGTGCCTGTTTATATATGTGTGTGTGTGTGTGTGTGTGTGTGTGTGTGTGAGTGTGGGTGTGGGTGGCCTCTCTTACTCTCTTACTTGAACTGGCTCAACTTGTTTCTTAATTTTGCATTGTGTATTTACAGCAGGGGTATACACACACACACACACACACACACACACACACACACACACACACACACACACACACATAGTTATTCGCTTAAACACCACTGCTTTTCATTAAACATACACATACATTAACAATGATAATTATGACCGCTGGTAAATATGTATTTTCACCATCTTTTAGCAGAATAATATTTCATTAAATGTCATTACATTACTTTTCCCAACATTTTTTTCAAATTCTCATGCCTCAGTCAGCTCTGCTGAATCACATGACAGACTGTAGAGTTGAAGGCTAACACCTACGTCATTGTAACATTGGAAACCAGCCAACCACATTTTCTTTTCCAATTGCTACTCATGCTTTGTCACAGGTAAGCATAACATGGAGGGAAACACTGTCTGTACTGTACACATACAGTACACAAACTCACAGACACCCACGATTGTCTTTGTGATTGACAGCAAACAGAATATACTGTAAGATCCCTCCCACCTGGACCGCACAACCAATTAAGCTCTTTTTGGATCCTAGCCATGGATAATGTGACCTCATGATGAAAGGGGAAATGCTTTTCTCTTGCACCGCTCTGGCACAATGAATTTCTTTTTGTTTTTAAAGCAGCATTTGACCCATGTTTTATGAGATCTCCCTAGGGTAATACATAATTGCCTTGTTCACCCTATAAAGTGCACTGTACAGTTTAAAAACAGGCCATTTGCTATTCATCCACAGAAAAAGCCTTGGTGGAAATGTAATTCAAAAAGTATATTCCTCAAGTAAGTTGAATAATCCCAATTAAAACTGCTCTTACAAGAACTGCTGCTCAACATGTGTTAGACATAAACGTCTGACTGTGTGGGTCCTCTTGTTTAAAACTGAACTGCTGTTCGACACGCACCTTCATTTTTCTTTAGCCTTTTTACATTCTCACTCCTCACTGTTTTGCTGATGCTCAGCTTAAAAGTATTTATCTTCTTCAGTTTAATAGCTAAAGACAGCAGAGATTTTGATAGTTCCCACAAACACACATAGTAGTGATGAAAAGATAAGAACATTTTAGTGACTTGGATTGTTGAATATCGATCAGCAAAATGAACAAATTTGTTTTAAAATCATTTTGTTATTTGAGCGAAATAAAATGTAATTGTTTTATTTTCTATAGCCAGACTCCTACATCCTCTCTACTTACGCATTTTTTAATTATAATAATCCAAAAGAAAAGAAAGCAATGCAGCCAAATTATGAAACAGGGATGATTAATTCAGTACTCTATTGACTGTTCTGTTAATTTTGTGTTGGTCTCACATAAATAACATCTTAACACAGTACTTATGTACAGGAAGCTATATGCACACTTCTGGTCCGATTAGTTCATTTCTGTTTCCAGTACAAAGCCAATCTACATTTTACATAAACTTTTCATCTGACTTATCAAACCTGTACCAATTTTACATCTTTGAAACAATACTCGATATGGACAACTGACGGTTTGTATATGCTTTTTAAACATCAAATTCCATATTTAGTCCCTGTTTGCTGTTATGATGAACCTCCTCTTCAGGGAAGATTTTCCACTAGATATTGGAGTGTGGTTTTAGAGATTTTGCTCATGCAGCCACATTTGGCACATTGGTAATTGTAAAGTCAGGTACTTGCATAGAATGTGGAGGCCTGTTTATTCAGGTTGAGGACAGAGCTCTAGGCCACTCAAGATGTTCAACTCCAAAACATGTAAACCATATCTTCATTGTATTGTGCAAAGGAGCACTGTCATCCTGGAACAAGGTTTGGGACTTCTAGTTCAAGTGATCTGAAAATATTATGCTCTGACATCCAGAGACATCCTCTAGAATTATGTGCCCCCCAGTTTTGTGGTAACAGTTTGGTGAAGAACCACATATGACTGGAAAAGTTAGGTGTCCCAATGCTTTTGTCCATATAGTGAATTCGAAACATTTGTTTGCTGTAAGTACAGTCTATTGTGAAGCATTGCTAATGCCTAGTGTTTGAAGATAGCACAGTCAGGCTGTAAGAAGTGTATATCAAGTAAAAAAAAAAAGCTTTTGACTTTGTTTTTACTCTGTATTGGTTTAAACTTTATGCAAAATATAAACTATAATCTATACACAGTATGTATTTGCATAAATATGGTGGCTAATAGTGATTTACAATGTAAAAGTATCACTTGTATGTAGTTACACATTTCAGCTTGTTCTGAAATTTGTAACCATATTGATTTTTAATAGACTTTTTTTTGCAGATTCAGTATGATTTGAAAGTTGAAAGTTGAAAGTTTTTTAATTGAGAATAGGTCCAAGCCATATACAATACATGATGATACCTGCTGTAGTTCATTGTCATTTTCCTGTTAATGGAAAGTCAGTTCAAGAGACTGTATCAATTTCTCATTGCTGAAGATTGAAGCCATTTTTTTTTTTCATAAATTACTTTCTTGTGCTTTATCTCAGCATTAGAGAAATAAAGTTTGCAAGTGCTTTCCTCTTTATACTATCAAGAGAAATATATTATGCCTAGAGTTCTCCAGCTACACTGCAACCCAGACTAGGATAAAACAATTACTGAAGATGAATGAATGAATCAATACACAGACATTGGAATGTGCAGCAAGTTGAAGTTGAAGTTGAAGTTTTCCGTAAAGTTTCTAGCCCTAAACCATAGTCCTGAAGTATAGATTTTGTGATGTGCTATGAATAGGCATATAAAGAAGTTCAAAGCTCTGTGGTTTCATCTTTACCATTGATAGAACATGCCTTTGAGGTTTTAGCTCTGTTCTATGAGTTTAAAGCTAGTTTATTTTTTAGCTATTTTTGTATATAACTCACACACTTTGACAAACCCACCTGTTACTCCTTAGACTCCTGTTATGAGTTATGCACAACAGCAGCCATGTTGGCATTTCGTGTTTGTATAGTGAGTTCAAAAAGTCCCTCTGCAGTGGCTGTAGAGTAGGTAGTAGAGCAAAGCTTTTTTTAATGCTGGATCTAAATGCACGTGGAAAATTTCCAGGAGCTTTTCCTGGGACAAGAATACCACATCGTGCTACTGTGCGGGATTTAATAATTAAATAAATACATGCATGAGAATAATAATGAGTTTCATTAAACTAATATCTTCCCATAGCTTACTCTACATGGCCACTGCAGAGGGACTTTTTGAACACATTGTAGCATGTTTGTTGCTACTCTTTATTACATAAGCTCACATGCTTTGTTGCTTTGTGCAGTAACCATGCCGATTCTGAAATGAAAGCTGATTTATAGTGTTGGCTATGCGTATTCTTTTCTGTCTGTGCTCTGCAAGAGGGCAGAATTGATCTGTTTACAGATCTCCACGCAGCAAAGGAGCAGACTCAGAGTCTTATTTTGCTCAAACACAACCTTAATCTGTTTGTATTTAAAGAGACAAAAAAGTACTGAAATACAGGTGACAAATAGCAAGGCTGAGCCATCCCTTCACCTTGTCTCATTTCACTAATTTCTCATACTTAGGGACTGCACTTCCCATCAGTTCCTTCACCATGTCACATGATCTTGCCCCCCAATTCACATTCATCGATAATTAGGACATGTATATAACCTCACCTTGAATTTTTTTGTCCAACTCTGTCTTCCTATGGCTCTAGTTTTTCATAGTTTGCTCAGGATATGGGTTCTTGTGTTCTTCGTGTATTTTTTGTATTAGCAATCAACATCTGCACTTTTAACAAAAATTCTACAAATCTGGACTTGCAGTTTCTTATCTTTGCATTACATGATACAGATTTTTATACATATTTTTGGATAATGTAAGGCATATGTATTACAGAGGAAAAAGATCCAGTCATTCCACCAATCAAGCCATCACAAATTAGCACATTTCCCCATCTAGTATAATTTACATGCACAGAATCTGGTAGATGCCCTTATCCAGAGGAACAGAGCAAATACAACTTAGTCATATTTATACACTTTTTAGACTTGAGTGTATATATTATAACAGGGATCACCAACGTGGTGCCCGTGGGCACCAGGTAGCCCGCAAGGACCACATGAGTAGCCAGCGGGCCTTTTCTTAAAATAGCTGTTTCCTACTTTGGTAAATCATTGTTGATACTTATTATGAGAAATCATTAACATGATCAGTGTCTTCACATAGATGAATATCATTAATTATTAATAATTAACATATAATAAAAGGTAAATTGAGCAATTTTTTTATTTCAGATCAAACTGAAAACTGTGTGTATCAAACTGGTAGCCCTTCACATTAATGGTACCCAAGAAGTAGCTCTCAGTTTTAAAAAGGCTGGTGTTATAATATTAAAGTGTTCACAGCATCAAATACACATAAGTCAGAAAATCAACATCTTAACCACTAAACTTTTCTTGGTGCATATAAAACATATCTGAAAACATGAATGTTTAAACTGAGTAAATGTAACATTTCAAGTAAAAAAATAAGGTCATTTTGAATTTGATGTCTGCAATGCTTTCCCTGAAAGGGGATGGAAACAGTGTTGCTGTAAACCCTTTCACTATTTGTGGCCTTTCCAGATGTGCAAGCTGCCTGTTCTATAGGCACTAATGTGCTTTTAAACCATCAGAGATGTAGATTTTTGAACTGAGCTTTGATAAGATGCCAGATAGTCCCTATCATCTTTATTCCATAGGACACAGTGTCCATGGTTTCCAAAAAGTATTAAAAAATTGTATTCGTCTGATCACAGAACAGTTTTAAATGTCAGTTCATTTAAAATGAGTTTTGTTTCAGATAAGATGGTGGTGTTTCCATATCATGTTCACATATGGCTTTTTTTTGCATAATAAAGCTTTAGCCTGCATTTATGGATGACACAGTGAATTGTGCTCACAGACAATGATTTCTGGAGGTGTTTTAGAGCCCATTTAGTGATTTACAGAACAGAATGTTGCATGTTTTTAACGCATTGCCACCTAAGACATGTTGCAGGCATCAAATTCAAAATTACTTTGTTTTCTTTAAAATGGTAAGATTCCAATGGTACGTTTAACTATTTGCTATGTTTTCTCTTTTCTATTGTGTTTTTTAATTTTTTTTTTTAATTTACATTTTACAAAGGGTCCCAACTTTTTGGGGTCACCTGCCAGTGTTGTAGCTACAAATATTAACTTCATCAAATATTAATGTCATTTATCTTCCCACTTATTATAATAAAATGAAAATATCTATCTTGAAATCAAGATCGCATGTTCGCTTAATCGTGGTGAAAGACTCACCTGTTATAGCCAGTGAAGTTAATTTTACACATAAAGACCGTGGAAAAAGACCCAAAATGACCATCTATGTTCCTGCATAGGGCCTTAATGCCAATATTAGCAGTCCAATTAGCACCTGCACTTTACATTAGCGTAGCAGTTCACATTAGCCCAGTGCACTCAGGCGACTGGTGTGTAATTGCGGGAGCGTGGGCAGCTGTTTGTTCTTTCACAGGTAGAACTGCAGCTATTGCCAGATAGTAATAGAAGGAGGCTGACGTTTGAACAGGAATAGCTGCATGGTTGGGGTGTCGGATGGATTAACCGAAAGCGATGTCAAGCTAGGAGCAAAGTAATCAAGCTGCCACATCCTCTCTCGCCATGGATGTCACACAGTGTGTGTACAGCTCGTTCGACTGCGTGATTTTGCACTGAAGCTTGTTTTAGTCACTGATTGGGATCAAGGCAGATTTCAAGCTGTGTCAGGTTGTGACCCTGTGACTTATTTGTCTGTAATGTTGCAAATGTATCATGAATAAATGATCTTAACACTTCCATGAAGGTGTAGAGCTCCAGATGTGCATGTGCTTAATGCATTTTGTTTTTTTAAATAAATGCAAACCTGTTCTATCCACGAGAGAAACACACACACACACACACACATACAAGAAACAATGAAAAAAAATCATTTTGAAGCATTATCTCTAGACTGTCTATCATTTCCTCTATCTCCATAACCTCACATCTGCCCCATTCTCTCATCAGCAAGCCTGTGGGTTTTCTGCACACATACACACGAGATAAACAAATGTCCATTTTAATCTGAGTTTCCGCCAGACTCTAGCAGATGTGTGTTTGAGTGTCTGTGTGCTTGTGTAAATTGATGTCAGTGTTTAAAGGGTTGATGTAGATAGTAACACCATGTGTTCACCACCATGTGAATAAAAATCTCTCCAAACCATTCTGCCTTTCTTTCTGTGCTCCCTCCCTTCACTTCTGTTTTTCTTTTTTTTTTGTAACTCTTTCTCTTCTGAACATTTTTGAAATATGTGATTGTGTCTGAAATGATCTAACACCTTATCTATGGGAATACGTCTAATTAATAAATATATTATTAAGCTCTGGTTTTTAGATTGCATTGTTGGTTCAACTTACACAAATGTCTTTGGAGCTCCATCTCTCTCTGTTTCCAGATTTGGATTGTGGTGTGTCTTTCTCCATGGCTGTCTGTCTCTATCTGTGTGACTGTTTCAATATAAATACACAAACTCACATTGTTACAACATAAAGAATCAGTTTATTTACCTACAGTTGGTCATCAAGGAAATGTGTATAGCTATCTTGTTTAGGATTTTGTGGTTCAAATTTATGGCGTCTTAGAAGAATAATAATACTGTATAATCTGATGTTCCTGAGCTGAATTGTGATGTGTGACATTTCTGTAATATGATTTTAATGTCAGCAATTTTGGAGTTGTTGGGAAATTTGTGTGCATGTTTTGTGTTAGCTTGGACATACTGTGTCAATTATCCTTATGTTCCAACTTAAGGCACAAAATAAATCTGCTACACAGTTAGTGGAAGGAGAACCTGCCAATCAGGTGAGATAAGTGGATTTTAGCTTTTCCTGCATTTAAAGCATTTAGTTTTTCTCTAATTTGTGGGGAATCTATTAAATGGTAAATTATTCTTTTTGTTTGTTGAACAGTTTTGTATGGTTGTGAGCAGGTTGAGCTAGAGAGCTCACGATAGCTGACATGGTGAGTTTCTCTTTTTGAAACTTGATTTATCGAACCCTCTGCTCTTTAGAATCTATGTTTTTCTATTCATGTGGATTTCTATCTCACAATTTCATTTGGCAGGCTGGAGAACAAAATACAGAGATTAGCTAAGACAATAAGAGGGAACTCTGGAAAAAATACCTTTGAAAATGATCAAGTATTATAGTTTTGTTGTCTACACTATATTTTAGCCAGACTAAGATATAGTGTTAGCAGGTTAGCTGTATCTAACAGACTTGGGGATGCACAGAGCATCGAGAATATTTCTGCATTCAGCATGCTCTTCAGTGACTGCAGCTCGCTGTAAAATTACAGCAGGGCAACTTTTCCCACTTTTACCAGAGTTTATAATTTAGCTGGCTAGTTAAGGCCAGGTGAATAATTCATTCTGAAGAATATGTATCTTTTATGATAGCAAAGAATGAACACTGAGCTACATTTGCACACTGCTCCTGGATTAAGCAGTGAGTGATATCCAGTTTTTTCTTTTTTTGATGCTCATTACACTTACATTTACATTTGCGGCATATAGCAGGCGCCCTTATCCAGAGCGAAGTACAAAAGTGCTTCTATACACCAATTAAGTCCCGAGTACACGGTCTACCTTTCAAGCTGCATTTTACCAAACTAAGCAGAATGTTACAGAATAAACCATTTTGCAAAATGTTTTTTCATGAGTGCATTTTCCAAAATCTCATAATTCTGTAGTTTTGAAAAAGCTTTCCGTGCATGACAGACAGAAAATGATAAAGAAAAGTAAGTCCAATGGAACACAAAATTCCATAATTGTCTAGCATCAACAAAGGTGGTGGGCATTTACTGGGTAAAGGGCAGCCCCTTCTTCTTTATTCACTTTGGAAATATAATTGCATTAAGTGGCATGCCACACACAGTTCGAAATTGAAAGAAATAGCATATAACACCATAAAAACACCATCATTTTCCACCTACATTTGTTGTATGCTATTAATGTTTTCATAGAATGCAGTTTTTCTTTCAAATCATTCCTATGCCTTTCCAGCCCAGTTCTTTGTGCACCACATGTGTCCATGATTAAATGATGGAGAACGCTTTGACTAGTGCCCTAAATTGAGAGTGCTTGCAAGTCTGCAAGTAGTCATAATTACCTTTGGGTTACAGCACATTATATTGATGAATACTGCATTTTGAACACCTGCCCTGTACTGCATCCAGTGTCTCTATAGAGTTTTTGACAATGACTTAGAGCCAAATCCTAATAAAAATTCAATTTCAGAAATTCCAATGAATACCCCATTACTCATAAAGGTCTAGATGTACCTTTTCTCCTGGGCAGAAAAATGGCCCAAACTCAAAATGGCAAAATATTAAGCTTTTAATGATCTTAACAACAAATCATGGGTCGACAAAAATTAAACAAATGCACCCCAGTGAGCTCCTGTGCCACCATTTCATGGGTTACTTTTGCATTTAATGTTTAGGGAAAAGCTAGAAAAGTAAAAATCAACGATATATTCTTCATGTTCGAATTATTTAAGGTAAAATTCATTCATTCATGTGTAAAGCCTTTTCAGCTGTTGCTACTGGTGAGCTGCATCTCTGTGGAAAGTCAGATAATGCTTTGGAATACAGGAGAATATTAGTGCCTGCTTCCCACACTAAAAAAGTAGTTGTTTTTTTTTTAAGAGAAACGATCAGATGTTATTTTTCATCAACTGCCCACACTGCAAAGATCACTGCAAAGTCCATCAGGCTGATGTTTTTTAGTCCAAATGTTAACCCTTAAAAAAATATTTCAGCTCACATTAGGCACACACAAATCGGGAAACAATTAAATACTCATCAACTGTTTGAAGCAATGAACATTGACTTTTCCTCTTGAAAAAAAAAACATCTATAAGTTTTCCCACAAATATTAAACTTTTATAGAAATCCAAGGTAAAAGCTATACCATAATAAAGTATCTGTTTACTTACATTTTTTCCAATTAACTAATCAGGGTATTTGTTTTTCAGATCATTTAAAGCTTACTATTTTGCCCATTTTGTGCTTGTGTCAGCTTTTGTATGAGTTTACATGAAGAGGTACAAAAGTTCCTACAGCCTTTTAATATTTAACACAACATTTACCAGGCTGCAGGCCTACTAAACACTCGAGGTGAGATGGTAGAAATAATCAACTGTAAATATGGGTTAAAACTTGGGATTAATAAGGAAATGCATGTTCAATAAGGAAGAGATCAATGTCTTAATAAGTCATGAAGACTAATATCATAATAAATTAATCTGTGTAAATTGGTGTTTAGGGCATTAATATGTCCATTTGATTTACTCTAATGAAAAGACATTGAGCAGGGTAATCTTCTTCATATGAAAGTGTGCAATTAAATTGTTTTCTTTTTGTCATGTGGTCGACCTCAGCTCCTGTACCATTTCAGCAATTAACAGTGTCACACAAGTGCTATTTAGTGGGTGGACTTTCTTCAATAAACATAAATGCACATTAATCAAGGTTCCCAGAAACTAAACAAACTTGTATTGGGATGCAGTGTTAAATGATGTAGATTTTTTAAATAATTCTTTCACAGAGGTAATGAAGTAGCCGAGCGTTAACAGATATTTTGCTATGGATAAGTACATTTATGAGGGAGGAAAAAACTTCTTTGGCAGTCCAAACATAGCATAAAATAAACTCAAAACATTTTCTACCTATTGATAGGGTAGAGTCCACAAATTAGACAATCATTTGCACTGGTTTTTTCTTTTAATTCTGCCCTGTTATACATTTTTAGCATGCTTTTTTCTTTAGTAGTTACTTTTGTGTGTATTCATTGTAGAGATTGCACTCATTATAATAAATTCCAGTTGCTATGCGCCTTTTAAAAAAAAGTAAAAAAAATGACCTAGATCAAGTGACTTTTTTCCCAATCTTACCCCAATTGCATGTGAATAAGGGGAGAAGAACATTTAGCATGTTTCTGAATGTAACACAGCATTTAGGCTCATACATCATTTTACTACAGTTTTTTTCTTTTGCTCAGAGCACAGCCTAATTACAAACAACTTAATGCATCCAGCTTTAAGTCTAGTTATAATAGTAACCCTCTTTTCATGTGTCCTTTGCTGCTTCGAAACAATGTAATATTTTGAGTAGTGACTTCCAAGTCCAGCACTTTTAACAGCCTGCTCTGCTGCCATATAGACCATACCCTCATTATCTTTTTATTTGTTTGTCCTGTCACCATTCCACTTTTAGACATAAGCTCATCTAAAACAATACACTAATAGTTCTTATAGCTCACGGTGTATTTATATTATCTTTGTACTTCCAGAAATTCTATCAGGTTGCTTTTCTTAGAAAATATTTGGACATGATGACAATCGAAAGTAAAGTGTGCATCTTTCCAAATATACATCAGTATGCTTGTAGACTGGTTAAAGAAATGTGGCAGTATCTTTCATCTTGTCTCCTTTTTCCTTTCCATTTGATCTATGATTTCTTTCACAATTTACATGCGAACTTGTATGGCAGACCTCAAATATAGATTTTTGTAAGTGTTGATACATTAGAGTTTTCTGCTTATTTAGCATTTTTAAAAGGAGCCTCCAGCACTTTGTAACAGTCAGAGGTAAAGATTCTTTGTACCGCGACAACCTGTATTTTTTGCCTCATTAACTTCCAGACAAAAAGAATGAAGAGTGACTGGCAAGAAAGCTATTTTCTTATAGCTGCTATAAGACGTAATTAAATGTATCTTATTTTGCAGATATTCCTCAATATTAAACAACAAAAAAAGTACAATTTGTCAATCATTGCTAGTTTTGGAAAATGTATGTAGAATAAAGGGAAGACTACACTGATTTCTTGACTACACTATAACAGTGATGCCTGTCATTTATGTTGCAGTTTTCCAACAGTTATTTTCAATTAGTACATAAACAAAATGCTATTCCTTTCAATGGTTTATAGTTTTATATATTGTTGTGGAATGCCAGAGAGAACTACATGTGCTGTTATAAGTAGGGAAGATACACCTTAGTTACATTCAAACAAAATTGATTGTTTAACTGCACTGATGTATTATATATGAATGATTTTTTTTTTGTGTATGGTACCTTCATTTTCCATGTGACCACATCAAACCAGCCTGATGTTGATTATTTTCCAATATGATATGACAATTGGAGTAATTTAACCCTTATTCTTAATAAATACATTGTAAAGCCCATCTCTATGAGGCTTATTGCATTTATAAAATAAAAAGTAATACAATTCAGTCTTTAATCTTCAATAATTCAAGAAATAGTTTTTTTGTTAACACTATTGGGCAAAGATTAGGGCATTCGATGGACAGAACTAAATCTTTAGTGTAACATTTTTTTTTGTTTTTAACGGTAATACAGAACCTAATTATTGCAGTGCTGTCACAAATTTCAAGCTATATCCTATATGAGTATATCACAAATTATTATAATGACTTCAAGGAGTGCTCGGAAGAATCAGATTTTCTAACATTTTCTAAAAAGACCTTAAAAAAAAAAGAAGATTGTGAAATCAGTGTGTGCTCTAATGTGTGGTAAAATCTCATTACCACAAGAAGGTCTACATGCAGCTTAGGACCCCTGCATATCCTCTGCTGGTGGCTGCTCTTCCTCCCGGTAGTGGTGATGATATGTGCTTAGCTTGGCTTATTGATGGAATGTGTAATGTAGGAATGAGATCCCAGCTGAGCTTGACATAAACCGGAGTAGAACCCAGCTTTGGTCTCACCGTGATGAGGTTACACCGTAGGGGTCATACAGTCTCGATTACCTCGTTATTCATGCTGCACCTCTTTCACCCTATACCCAGATCCACTTGCCTCTTTCTCTCACCCTCCCTCTCTATCACTCTGTAGGAAAATCAATCATTACACAGCTCCTAGAACATCATCAGCAGTGAAATAATGACTTCTTGTTGGCTGGAAGAACACCAGTTGTTGGTTCGCTGCTGTGATAATATAGGGGTTAGTTACCTTGAATTGCATTTCTAAAGAGGTTGAAGGGTTTGGTGGTGAGAAATATAGAAGGACAGGAAATGAGGAAAGGTTTGCCTATTCCTTTTTATAATGCTTCTTGGAAGTGTGTGAGTGTGTGCTGTCTGCTCAGCTGTGAGAGTCAGGCAGTCTCATGAGTGTTAGCAGTGTTGGTCTTCCTGTAAACAAACACCAAACATGGGGTCAGAAGGAAAATATGGTTGCTTTTAGGCCTCATCTGATGTGGCGTTGCGTATGCCCTCCAAAGCCTTTTTATGGCTTACTGTTGCCATCATAAAGCTCCCTGCTCTAGGAGTAATATAGTTCTCTTTTTGAAGTCTAGTATTTCGCTAGTCCCTGAGTGATCTCCTGCCTTTCGTAACAAGTCAGATAGATTTGCTGTGGTGTAGAAATGCTATTATTTGGTTTAATGTCTTTTACATATTTTCAGTGGGTAACTGGACTGCATAGCTAACTTTAATTTTTCCCTCTCTGCCCTCTGGATTCACCTCGAAACAAACAGGATTGGAGTATTTTTTCATGTCCTTGACCAAACAAAGAGGCTTTAATAACATCTACTACATAAACAAACAACAAATGAATCTTTTATCAAACTGTCATATGGTTGTGTAGGTTCACTTTTTTTCCTGTAATCACTAAAGAAACCCAGAAGTGGTCTTAGTCTAGCAAGCAAACAACAGAGTAATTGGTCTCATCTCTTAAGGGGGTTGATTTTCCAGAAGCTCGTTCATAATCACATTACTTTTTGTCGAGTTGCAATAAAGAGACAGAGAACCTGCCTAGCAGTCCCTGTTTGTTTTGAAATCCCAAGCTTCCAAAGACAATAGGAGTCATTTTAGAGGGAGTTATTGCTTGTACAGACAGTTGTGCCATTGTTGTCCATACTTTTGTATGTTGGCTGCCTCCAAGCAAAGCCTATTGACTATTTTCTTTTTTTTCTACAATGTCTTTAAAGAGCACTTACGCTGGGATTTAATCTTTGCAAGTCAGTGTTAGTGTGGAACATGTGGCTGGGAAAACTGAATTGTTTAGGGCTGTTGGCTTCTAAGAATTTGTTCATAGTTTTCAGGATAAGTAAAAAAAAAACACTTATTGGAGTGGTCAGGTTATTTTTGTAGGTCACAAACTTCAGAATGTGCTGCTGTAGGCCATTTTCCTCTTGCACTATTTTTTTACTGCAGTGCAAGCCATTAGTTTTTTATCTCTAAAGTGAAAGCAGTGCTGCCTTTATTTTGAGGGAGTTTATTGATTTTTGATGTAGCAAAAAATCAATTGAATGACTCATTACGAAGGTTGTTTTCTGTTCTGTAGTTCTGTAACATATATTAGCATGTTTTGTAAAAAACAACAAACAACAAAAAAAAAACATTATTCTTCCTTCTCTTTACACTCTTTTCACATGTGCACAAATGCAGAAGCAAAGTGATACTAATTGTCGAATGCAATATGGGTTTCCATTCGCCGCCATTTCGATACCTCAATCCAATTTAAGTGAAATATCACACTGCAAAAACGATTTACTTGCAGCTCCTGCTCACCCAGAGTACAATGGGGACTTAAAGACATGCCAGAATCACTTTAACTTATACACGGGTATGGCATTGTAATCAGATCTGCGGGCTAACACACTTTGACACCTCACCAAAATGCAATAACACACTCACTCAGTACAATCATTTGCTGATGGACACCTTTTCTCACGTCCTTCCTGTCCTATTTCAGCTGTCCTTCATCCAGCGTTGCTTATCTCCCCCAATAAGCACATGTCACTGCAAATATGAGCATGGTTGACTACGCATTAGCTCATGTTAAGCACCTTCAACTTAGCATGCACAGCATTTTTCACTTGCTCCACTGCACTGATCTTGAAGCCATCTGCTGGGGTTATGCATGTTTGTTGTTGCTTACTTGTCAAATATGGGCTGCAGATGAAAGAAAAAAGGAGTTTAAGTCAAGAATATTCTGATTGTTCTCAGGAGAACTGATAAATGACCATGAAGTGAAGTTAAGATGGACCTAAGTTGAAAAAAATGTTTTAACGATCTAAATTTGCACTGTCTTTGTTTCTGGGTCGAGAGAATCACAGAAAATTCTAATAATAATTAGAATTCTAAAATTTGGTTTGAAGATAAATTTCACAGACCAGATGGTGTTGTAGTTGGTTGGATTGTCACCTCATATCTTCAGTGTCCCACCTTTATATATACACCTTTTGATTCATGTTCATAAATACATGTATATATATATATATATATATATATATATATATATATATATATATATATATATAGTATTTATGAACATGAATCAAAGCTTTAAAATACAGTCTATAGGTCAAAGTGGGAAATTGTAGTGTGGTGTAAGTGTTGGACTAAAGGGTCATGAGTTCAAATCCCAGTACCACCAATCTATAAATGTTGGGCTCACAACAGCTTAGTTGTGTAAAATGGGATAAATGTAAGTCAGTCTGGATATGGGCATCTGACAAATGCCAAAAAATGTAGTCTTTCTGTAATGATTACAATTTTATTATGTATAAATTCCTATATATTAAAAAGCAGTTGAGAATGAATGTTGTGGTTGGCACCATTAATAAATACATAAACACATGATTATGGAAGTTATTGATTGATTGTTATGAGCTTCAGTGATGCAGATTGGTTCAAACTATTGCCATTAGCTGATTAATAACTGTAAGAGCTATAGGTTAAGGGTATGGATTACCCACCCCCTAATTAACATATAATTGCTTTTTGATAATTGTCATAGCACAAAGTCCTTAATAAGATATAAAGCATGATCACTGCAATACTTTGGGGAAGCACTTTTAAATATTGACTGTCTTTCACCTTCACCCACCAGTAAGCACATGTGTGGGCAAAGAATACTAATGTTTTATCTGAATATACAGATGAAAATGAGAGCCTGTTAATTTATAACATGTGTGGGCACATTTCCTAGCTTTTGGTTTTACTCATTAGTGTAAATGCATTTATTTCTTGTTTATTTATCTATCACTAAAAAGAGGGCAAAATTGTGGGCTTTAAATTATTGTGCCATTGTATAATATGTTCACTTCACATGTAAATATAATTATTTGAACCTTATGGCTTATTTTTCATTGAGCATCTACAGCTAAGGGACATTACAATACAATTGAGAATAAAGAATAGAGAATATGTACTTTACACATGTTTAGTGGTAATATATCATGTGTTAATTAGCCCACATGCTGGACCAGTAAACATACTACACTATAAAAATGAAAGTATACCTGGGGCTTCTTTATGATTTATAGAGGTTTCGGCACAGTGACAGAACCCTATGTGGAATCTTCAGCACTGCTTTTAAAGAGGTCAGAGACTGAGAAAGCTGCAGACTGTTTAAGGTCCTTTGGAGAATGATTTTGGTTGGTGCTTACAGAAGCTGCCTCCAAACTGTGAGTTTCCTTATAAGGTTCTAGCTTATTTTGTTGTTGGAAGTTTAGCTCTAATATTGTTGCAGGTGGCTTACACTGATATAACTAAACAAAAGCATCTAGCAACCTAAGACGAGCTTCAGTGATATTTGTGGAATATTTATTGAATATATGTAGCAGTTTATTGTATAAGTGTATTATTTGAAACAGTGGCCTGTGCTGAATGGTGCAGGAGTGGCATGTCTGGGTTTTTCTGGTGGAAAAGCAGGAACAAGGTGACAACATTGCTACTTCCACTTTGGTCACCCTTCCTATTGTGTTAGAGAGGGTCCACGGTTAAAACTGGGCTTTACATTTACATTTACATTTGCGGCATTTAGCAGACGCCCTTATTCAGAGCGACGTACAAAAGTGCTCTGAGTCTCTAGTAATGAATACATCTAAACTGGTACGCAAGAATACAAACTTAATATAAATATAACCCTATAATTCTACAAACTTGGAAGTGCTAATTTAAGTGTTTTAGGAAGCGGTAGGTCTTTAGTCATCGCTTGAAAATAGTCAGGGACTCCGCTGTACGGACATCTAGGGGAAGTTCATTCCACCACCTTGGTGCCAGAACAGAGAAGAGCCTTGAAGTGTACCTACCTCACATTCTGAGAGAAGGTGGTACCAGTCGAGCAGTGCTGGAGGATCTCAGACAGCGTGGTGCAGTGCGAGATGTGATGAGGTCACTGAGGTAAGATGGCGCTGGTCCATTTTTGGCCTTGTAGGCAAGCATCAGTGTTTTGAATCTGATACGTGCAGCTACTGGAAGGCAGTGAAGGGAGCGCAGCAGTGGGGTGGTGTGGGAGAACTTGGGCTGATTTACCACAAGCCATGCAGCTGCGTTTTGGAACATTTGCAGTGGACGGATAGCATTCAGGGGAAGACCTGCTAGCAGAGAGTTGCAGTAGATGAGTCTTGAAATCACAAGAGACTGAACAAGCACCTGGGCAGCCTGTGTGGACAGAAATGGTCGAATCCTTTGGATGTTGTAGAGAAGAAATCTACAAGAACGAGACACATTAGCAACATGTGGGAAGAAGGACAGTTCATTGTGCATAGTTACCCCAAGGTTACGAGCAGTGGCTGAAGGGGAGAGCAGAGAGTCATGAAGTGTTATTTGGAGATCTTGACCTGGAGATAAATCGCCTGGGATGACCAGCAGTTCTGTTTTGCTGGGGTTGAGTTTTAGTTGGTGAGCCCTCATCCATGAAGATATGTCTGTCAAGCATGCCGAGATCTGAGTGGAAGCTGTGGTATCTGATGGAGGGAAAGATTAGTTGAGTGTCATCTGCATAGCAGTGATAAGAAAACCCATGTGAGGATATGACTTCACCAATGGAGTGGGTATAGAGGGAGAAAAGGAGGGGACCAAGTACCGAGCCTTGTGGGACACCAGTGGTGAGTCTGCACGGGGCAGATGTGGATCCCCTCCATGTTACCTGGTATGAACGACCTTCCAGGTAGGAAGCAAACCATTCCCATGCTGTTCCGCGGATACCGGCTTTAGTTTCCGCTACTCCACAATCTCCAACGTGGATTAGAACCATTGCAGCACAGAGTGGAGTACCCACTTGCTTTTTATATTCGTGTACAAATTCACCTGATGAGTCACTATAAGTTGAAATCGTGTCTTTTTTGATGTTTTGTGAGTACATGAGCTGTACAGAGTGGCATTACATGGTTTCATTTGTGTACAGTGTCTTTACAATTGCAATTCATAGTTTTGTGATTGGTTAAAAAAAATAAGCTGATTCAAAATTTACGTATGCTCAATTTTTACAAGCTAGATATATAAATATAATGATTATAAGTCTGCACGATTTATTAGGCTTTAATACGTTTTTCTATTATGATATACGAGTCATATTTTAGGTAGCAACTGGACTGAATATGATTCAGTATAGCAGAGCATGCAAAACAAAAAGGTCTGCTCATTGCTAATCATTTGTTATTGCACATTTTCCAAAGACATCTGCATCGCATTGCCTAAATATGTCTCTCCTTTGGCTTAATTATGGATAGAAATGGATTTATAGATAAACCAATTTCAAGAGGTTCAACATTTATGAAACACAACTTTATAAATCACATCATAAGTCTCTCACACAGTGAGCTGCTGATACAGTACATTCACGATATGCCTGCAAATGTATGTCGTGCTGTGAAAGTCGTATATCATGGATTGTTTGAAAAAGACGTTAATAAGGGAGAAAAATTAAAGGCGGCTGTTTTTTTTTTTCTTTAAAGCTATAGTGTGTGTATCCTTTTTTTTTAGTATGCTGTAAGTGCTAGTCAGTCTTTTATAATAAGCTAAAAATACAATCATTTTGTAATTTTGTTTTAATTATTAACTACAAAATAAAACGACCGGTATATTTCTTAATATATTAATTAATATAAAAATATATGAAGAACTCCATGGTAATTTCGAATTTGGTCAACAAATCAGGTTTCCCTTAAAGCCACTGCACCTGCTTGATTCTTGTGAGATGTTTTTGCACCTGTGTCACATTTTTCATGAATGCTACTATTTAAGTCACACCTTGCACCTAAGTCATTGTCTAGGCCTTTATTGCCTTTTATGGCCATTTTGTCTGTCATGGCCAACAATTCAGGTTATGCTTCTGTTGTTTCCTTGTTATTTTGTGTGTTTTTTTTTCTTTTCTTTGTGTTTTAAGTTTACGTTTGCATAATAACGAAAGAAAGCCTGCACTTGCATCCGCATTTGCTACTATTCTATAGCATAAAAACATTTTACAGCTAATTCATTATAAGCAATACAATTCCAAATATTGTAATGTAAACACTTTGTTGTGGTCAGAGTGGAGGTGGATTCAGAACTCATCCGAGGAACATTTGGCAATATATGGAAATTCTGAACAGGATTCCGAGGTTATCTAAAGGGACCATACACTCACACACATTTACATCTGGGGCAGTTTGAATTTGCTTGTCCGAAACCCACACAGGGACAAGGGAAGAATATACACTTGGGACCTTGGACTTGTGAAGTAGCAATGCTTTGCTATGTTATTTGACAAAACATAAACAAACAAAACAGATGCTTGTTTAGCTAGTAGCTATCGAATCCTTTTTTTAAGATAAAAGTTGATTAAACAAGTAGCTATCTAATATCTGCTTGTATTTAAAGTGGTGTTCTCTTTATTTTTAAAATAAAGATTTCAACAAAAAGTGTTGGAATCTTTTAAAGAAGCTTGCAGACCTCAAGTATATGCAAATGATTTGCATAAGCTCAATTGTACAGAAGATGTAAACATTGAAATTGGCATAACTTTTGGTTATTCAAAAATATTTAAAAACATTTAGTGCTTAATTTTAAAAATAGTAAAATATATATTTTGTTCAGGCTTATGAGAACTTGCTACTATGTCGCCATCTTGTAAAAATAGGACAAACTGCGAGTAATTAATAGACCACAACCGTTTTGAGGCAGAAAGCCTGCCGTTTTTCAGAGACATAAATGATCAGCTCTTTTATAACAACACATCATCTTGCTGTGTGGTGTTGTATATCTGCTTGTAAGCCATATACCACACTCACTTGGCCAACTTTGGTCATTGGTCGTTAAAAATGCTGGGTGGTTTTTATTGATGTGTCACCGCTGCTTTGGTTCAGCTTGTGATATACCATTGTATGTGTCTAAACATTTCAGTACAAGATGACTTCAGAGCTGCAAAGATTTACCCATAAAGGACTTAATTATTAGATTTTATTTTACTTCTGTATTTTTATCCTGTATTTCCAGTGGCTTGGCTAGTGCAGGGCTGGTCTGGTGTCTGATCTTGTTGTCATTGTTTTCTCACAGGTTGATGTTGAATGTCTTGTTTTTTTGACATGCTGTGATGGATAAAAGAAGACAAAGACATAGGAAATGTCGCCCCAGCAAGCACAAGCCGAATTCCTTACAATATGTGTCTTCCTTTTGTTTACTGTCCTTTGGGAATTTAGTTGGCAGCACAGGGACCTGCTCTGGTGTTCTATGACCTTGACCAATTTTCCGAGCTCTAATTTGTCACCCTCTCTTTCCTTTGTCCTCCTCATTTCTTTTCGCGCCCTCCTATCGCTTTGGATCATTGTTTCAGCACTATTACCTGGTTATTGTACGGTAATGGGGAATGAAATCTTTAGAGTTTCAATGGGTTTTGCATAATGTGGAGGCAGAAGGCAGAGACGACTTGATGAAACCCACTGTCACAATGAAATGAAATGATGTTGGAAGCCACTCCTGAATACCAGAGTGAGGAAGGCCAGAGAGAGAGAGAGAGAGAGAGAGAGAGAGAGAGAGAGAGAGAGAGAGAAAGTGTGTGTGTGTGTGTGTGTGTGTGTGTGTGTGTGTGTGTGTGTGTGTGTGTGTGTGCATGTGCATGTGCATGTTTTTGTCATGACTGTTGCATTTTTTATGCAATATGAAAGGGATAGATTAGCTAGAGGATGAAACTCAAGATGCACCAGGATGTCCTGGCTCTAATATATTGCAAATAATCGCTTCATAACCACTTATATAACCTCTTTGGTCTTCTGCAGTCCAGCTTTTCCAGTGTTTAATTATTCCAGCTCTTGCTTAGCTGCTCACATCACATGCATCCTATTAACAGTATAATTAGAATAAAAAATAAGCATTGCAGCATTGTATGCTACAAATTTGAATATTATAATATCAGAAAACGATACCTTCACGCGCCTTTACTCTGTGCTTCATCATTCTCATAATCTCTAACGGAAAGCATGTTGTTACATTTTCCATGCCTTATAAACGAATGTCTTGATCTTGATTTTACTCTCGACCATGATCCAACACAAACTCAAAAAAAAAAAAAATTACAACCCCGGTCACGTAATGTCCTTTCTTTAATCACAAGCACATTTTCCAAAACGTACATGCTCGCCATAAATACACCAAACTATGTCAAGTTCTGCTGCTAACATTTGACTAGTGATGGTACTAAACTTTTTGTTTGTGTGCACACCTTTCCAGTATTGACCTTGTCTGTCTTTAACACTGTGTTCTGTCTAGTCTAGTTATATCTATCTGCTGATCCACTAATACTGCCTGGGTATGGCCGCTAAGTTTGGTTTGCCCTTTTGGATTTGTCTGCTTCGCTCAATGAACCCTGCACTTGTATCCAAACTCCCTCAGTTCCTGTCTAAAAGAGCGAGTCTGACTGGTACATTACACCACATCTAGTAGATGACTAACCTCACAACAGTTCAGCACCACAAATCACAGCATTTACAGGAAATGCTGGCACATTTTAGATATTTATTAAAGCTTGAATGCATAAACTCAATGACTACCATCCGAGACATAATTCCGCTCTCTGAAAGACAAGATTGGCTTCTTTATTTGTTCTCATAAACAGAAAGGGACAGTTCAAGCATCTCTAACTGCTCTGTGTTTTGCATGATGGCTCAGCAGTTTGGAAATTGATGTTTTGACTGACCTTATGTTTCTGTGAGGAAGCCTTGTGTTAGCATTCATTTAGCCTGACTCAAAATGACGATATCATTTGGAATCACTAACAGACTCCATCTGTGATAGGGACAGCTGGAGGAAATAGGAGAGCAGACCTAAGCTCTTCTGTCTTTTAAAAATGAAAAATAATCAATATAAGTTTCAATTTGAGCCTACCACATTAGATTACCTGCTCTTAACAAATGTGTTGAGGCGGATTATTTGGGACAATAAGGTACCAAGCGTTCATTGCAGCCCAGACTGTAGAGACATGCAATCAGTAACAGCCATGTCCAGATTACACATTTGACCCCTACATTTGATTCTCTATTTTTTCAGCCTGCTTTGCTGACACATCTGTACCACATCCGCAGCACTGCTAGTGAAAGCACAAGTAAAGCACAGCTAGGATAAGCAAGAAGTGGATTATTTATACTACGATATTTGTCCACAAAATACCTTTAGAAAAAGAAAAAAGTAGACAGATTAAGCTCACATTCTTTAGTCAAACTAAAAGTTACACAAATGAAACAGTTTTATATTTCTGGTGTTGACAAAATGCTAAAAGTTTTTTTTGTTTACCGAATTGACATTCAGAGGAAACACAGCAAAACGCATTATGGACTTCAAAATGAGAATGTGTGTGTGTGTGTGTGTGTGTGTGTGTGTGTGTGTGTGTGTGTGTGTGTGTGTGGTAGTTTGTCTCACATCATTCTGATCAAGCCATCGATAGACCTTGTGATATGATGTGTTGCCCAAACCTAATAATTTCATTGTCAAGCTATTGATAGATATTAGATTTTAGATCTCTCTCCTGACCTAATATCACTAGAAGTTATCACCGGTAGCTGCTATTTAAAATTTGGCAATTTACATACCGGAAAAGTGTTGTCTGCGATAATGTTAACGGCTTTTTACACAGCAGATAGCAAATTGCTTTTTCGCTCCACATGCCTCAGAATTTTCGCTCAGCACAAGGTTTTAATTCAGAAGGTAAAATATTGCTTGTCTCTCTCATTTAGTAATAGTGACAGCAACACTAAGCACACTTTGCCAGTGATTGTACCATTATTTTAAACCTACAGGCTTCATACCGAAAACAGAAAATGGTTTGATGGATTTTTTTCTGTGCTTTATTTCCACAAAATATAACCATATATAACATATAAGCATTTTGTGACTGTTGTGTTGATTGGTAGAAGGTGTGGTAGGATGATGATAGATAGATAGATTTCTCCCAATGTCACACAGCAAGGACACATCTATCAGGACTGACAGCAATCTTTTAATAGAGAGAAACCTACTGTAGGAACCAGGATGGAGCTTGGCAATGATTAAATTAGGATAAAATGTGTTCAAGGCATTATTCAGTTCTCATAAAAGTATTAGAGAATACCATTGTTTTTTTAAGGTCATATTCACAATAACTTCAAATATTTTTAATTCATTTCTCCTTGTTCACTGTGGCATTAGTCTTAAAAGCTCATCATGCATTGTTATTATGAAAATCCTGATCATGAACATCGATCATACGTTCATGATGTCTTATTATATAATTTCTCAGAGCTGTATTTCTTTTCTTTTGGCTTTTCTGTGATTGCACATTATAGCATTGGACAGAAATACATTATATGACTGTACAACAAAGACCCTCTTGCATCTCTTTAATAAGATACTACTTAATTAAGTTTATGCTTTTACTGGCACAAAACCTGTGCAGCTGTGAAGTGCTTTTTACAGGCAGATGTCTGATTTATCTGTTCTTTTCAAGGGCAAACTGCCTCCAAAGCCACCATATAATGAGAAACACTCCACTTCTATGCATTCTCTTGTCGACACATCATGTCCTGTATACAGGGGAAATACGCCTATATAAACCCATACACTTGATTATACGGGCATTTGATATGTATACTTGAGTAGAGGGTTTGAGGCTTTGGTGGATGTTTTGAGTCTTTGGTGGATGTTTTGAATGTGATTTTCACTGCCAAAGGCTTAATCATTAGCAGTTAAGAAGCAGAAATGATGTTAACTACCTGGATTTATACCAAGATAATCAAAAAGGCATTGGATAACAAAGACAGCAGATGCCATAAATGAAATTCACAACTGAGGAAAACTGTTGCCCAGAGTGCATTACATATTTTTATACTAACGTGTTTGATGATGGAATTTGAGATGTATTTGGAGAACTGGTATTGTTTTCCAGCAATGTTCAACATCACATTAATGAGGACGATTACTTTATATTAATTTCTTGTTTTCGAGACTGTATCAGAGCAATACCACACTCACAGTCATCGGGTTATGCTAAATATCAGCATGACTGTGATTATTTGGGGAACGTGACCCATATGCCTGTGATGCATACAGCTGAATCACAGCTGATTTTAGTAACTGCACTCTTGCTTGTGTGAAATTGCTTAATTGTACTAATATTTTGTAAACATTATTTTAAGTATTTTTTTTAAAGATATATTTTTTTTTATTATATTTTATTTATTCTGTTAAAAAAATATTATTCATGTCACGTGCAAAACTGCAGCAGCTTTGACAAACCAAAACACCCAGCACACTCTGCAATGTTGCATTCGGGGTTGCATTTTGTTGATGTCATGTTCTTCAAAACCACCGAAATTTGCAGAAAAAATGCAGAAATACAGGAACATGTGATATACCAAAAAACTCAGCACAGTGGGGAGAGTTGACATCTGGGTATTATAGTGATGTCACATAATGTCACTTGATGTCCCTGACATTAAAATGTACTGAAATGCTGCAACGAAGTTGTGTGACTTATCAAAACACTTATTTTACCCACAAGACACTCACATTTCCTTTAGGAATTATACATTGTAGTTATTATTTAAATTATCTATAAAAAAAACAAAAAAACAGATGAGACTGTACAGATGGGGACATGGCAGAACAGGACAGACGGAAGTATGAAAATGCTGCGGCATCTGTCTATTTAGATATCACTATCAAACCTGTACTGTGCTGAAACGGTAACATTATGTTAATAAATGTTTCAACAAACAAAAATCTGAATTAATCTTGAAGCCATTAAAGTCGCATGTTAATTATAAAGTTATTATGTAGGCATAAAGTGTAGGTTTAAATACAGTCTTATATCTTTAAAAAAATTCACTTTTGTTATTAAAACAAATTGCTTTCCAGCCCTAGATTCAGTTTTGAAATCCTAGGTCTCGTGGTTGAAATCCTAGTGTTTTGTGGTATTTTTATTGTCAGACTGACATTGCGGTCTTTTTAAAGAAATGTTGCACACATTGAAGCCTTGTATCACATTCTTTTCTTCCCAAGATAGTCACAGAGACTTAGATTTCCTCTATAATTACAAGAATCCTCAAGCAATTTTTTTATAGCCATTTTACTATCACTTGGTCTCATAAGGGATGTCTAAAAGAACTGATACTTTCACTTGACTCTGTTATTGAAGTCACATAAAGTCACGTATGAACTGTGAAAATTTCTACCTCAAATTGAATTTTTTATAACTCTATCTCACTGTTGTATAATAAAAAGAGTTCCATAAATGTTTCAGGTCTAGAATTTTGAAAACATGAGTCTAAATTTGGTAGGTTGTGTTCTGGCTTAATAAGCTAAAGCCAGCGCTTACTCGGTTAAATATTAAATGCTAGGGCATGTTTTAATGTGGAGACCTCGTTTCACCTGTAGCAGGTGTATGTTATGCGATTTCAGTTTGTTTCTTGCAAGGGTGCCTGATTCTCATCCATTATTAAGAGAAGACATTTACCTGCGTGTTTCAGTCTTTGATGTGTCCCCTCCCCTTCAACAGCCGGTTATTGCAAATGAGATTCATCTGAGAACAAGACAAATCAATTTAATAAGGTCTTGTCACTCATACATGCATTGCTTTTGAGATTCATTACATCACACACACTTCCTCTGTCTTCCATTCACTCTCAATCTCCCATGAGTTTTTTGTGGTTTGATTTGAAATCTTCAGCTATCTGAGGCTTTTGTCTTCAGGCTTATTTTTTATTCAAAACGTCCAACTTATTCATATGCAGCTCTCTATAGGAGGAGTGATAACAATCTCCTGTGGTACTGACAGAATGAGAGAAAAGAAAGGAAAGAAGAGCTAGTTTTAGTGTTTTGGGAGTTGTGCCAATTCGGTTGGCGAGGTTGATTGGCCTCTCAGTGGGTAAACAACATTCGATCAGTTAGCAGCCATCCATCTCTTTGCAGCAAGTGCGTGCATGTGTGAGATGATTAGCCTGTGTGTATGTGTGCATATGTGTGTGTGAGGCAGGATATGAATTTTGCATTATAGGCCTGACAATGATTGGCACAGCTGGCATCTAATAAAGCAGAGTAGCATCTCCATAGTGCCATGTGTTTATGCACAGTTCAAGCAGCCCCATATAGCAAAACAGAACACATTTAAAAGTACAACTGAGCCAATGATCCAAAGCTGTGTATGTTTACACAAAAAAGCATATTAAAATTTTATGTGTATGTCTTTTCCGTGTGAGTGAGTGTGTTTTTTGTTGCTTGATTGTGCATTTGTGTTTTGTTGTAGGGTGTGCTGGTAGGTTCAAAGGTACTTTAAGTAAGTAAAAAAAAAATAAAACACAGCTTAATCCAGCTATTCAAATAGCAGGCACATTCAGCAAACATGTACCTGCATATTTATTATGAGAGCCTTTAAACTTGACTTTAGTTCCATATGCTCCAGAATGCAAACAATACAGATATGAAGCATGTAATATTAAGAGCATTTTTTCCGCTCACATGAACTGCAATTTTGTTTTTAGATTATTAAGCTATAAATAAAATGTATTAATATTAACAGATTAATTAGGTTGTTCATATAATTACAACATAAATATAACAACTATAATGGTTTTAGTACCTAATAGAAATTGCTACTTAAACATGATTGGCATAATAATAGTTATTATAATGATGATAATAATTTTACAAATCTGCAGACCACCAATGAATCTTTTTTCAAGAAGCACTAAAGATCCAGGCAAATGCATGTGAGGTTGCACGTATGAGGTCACCTGTAAGTGTTCATGCTCAACCAGCTGAGGTTCAGTGAGACGAGGTGATGGAGTGTGTGATTTTAAGCATTGCTGTAATTAAACTGTATTTTGACTTTAATTAGACGTGCTACTAATAGTATGGCATAGTGGAATGGCACAGGGCTTAATCAGTTAAGTGGGTGAATAAGTGTGAGAGGGGGTGAAGGAAGGAAGTAGGGCAAGGGCACAGCAGCAGGGCGTTAATTGAAACACTTCTCGGCTGCTTAACAGAAAGTTGTTTACAGGAGACGAGGAAGCGTCCCGACAGGATGCTGCGATGTAGCTTAACTTTTAGCCTTTTTTGGTCCCGCTGCACCTGTCCTCACACACAAACCAGTTCTGCCCCGTCAGTTTTTGAACACCAGACGAAAAGGTCAGATCGTTTGAAGGAAGGGCAACCGGGAAACCGCCAAAACACTAAAGCAGATTTTTGAATGGAATGTCACACTTCGCCAGTGTGAAGTAAGAGAGAATTTTAAAGCGCATTGACTCCTCATCGCCAGGTGGTTTGTGCGTGCCGAGAACTATATCACAACAGCAAGCCTCCTAACAGAAGCTCCTTTTGGATCGGATTGGGCAAGCTTGCACATGCAAAGCAATGCCTAAGTTTGCCTAAGTTTCCCAGTTGTGTTTCTCAGAAAAAACGCAAAGCTACAGTACAAAGTAGAGCTACAGCTGTTTGCCTTTGTAAGCATTTTGTTTGTTCATCTGTGCTTTCTTGTACCGTTCTTAGATGCTTCATTTGGAACAAATGTCCATTTCACATATTGCACAGTACAGAGGATGCTGTCAGGTGCCTATATACCAAAATAGGGGATAGTTTGCTTTCATCCACAGCCTGGCACAGCTAATAGCATCCCATGGGAGAGAGGTTAGAAAGGCGAGGGGGAGAACGGCAGGCAGACGCGTTCTGTTTTTTTTTTGTTGGTCTATTTAGGGCTGGTGTTCAGTAAAAGCCGGTTTATTAAGCACAATGCTTGGAAATGCTGGAGTACTTAGACGGCTTTATGGCGGATCAGTAAGTGGTTGCCGAACTTGGCAGGAGGGTGGTTCTGGTACCTCATTGCTGATACTTGGGGAGTAAGATAGACTGAGATATGAAATGGGGTTGGGAGGGGCACAATGGGCATAATTGCTCTCTTTAAAGAGTCCAAAATGATTTCTGTATAAGGAGTTTCATACTTGTAATCAGAGAGCAAGTAAGAAAGAAAGAGAATGAGGGAAAGAAGTGCTCTTGCTGTTTACTGCCATGTGCTCTGGAAGTAGGTCAGGTATCCTCGGCTTTAATAGATTCACACTGAACTACTGTCTCCGAGGCACAGAGCAGCCTCTCCCAATAAAGATCAGCAAAGCCTACCCATTACAGGGGACAATGCTTCAAAGGCTCACGAAACATATAGACATATGCGCAGACCTATGTATGGGTGTGTCTTCAAATGTGACTAGTCATTGTCCACACAGGGTCACTGAATTGTGTGAATGTGTGTATTCCTTTATTTTTGGACCTTTTTTTACTAGGCAGGTGGGTGGGCATGCATGTGTTTGGACAAAATATGGTATGGTAGTTTCAGAAATCTTCTATGCAGGAATCTCCTGTATACAGGGGTCCTACTGTGTATATACAAATGGATTAGTAATGTAGATAGACAGACAGACAGGCAGATAAAGGGCCAAAAAGAAAGGTATACCTTGAAATACATGACATTTTATATATTTAGATAGAAATACTGACCCCATTGTCAGTAATTGTTGAATATACAATAGTCTAAAAAAATAAAGATTGTGTGTCTGTTCTTACAATATAGAAAAGCTCTTTATTAAAGTCTATAACCTTTTTTTTAACAAGTGCAACCAGTATAAGAGCAGAAGAGCAGAGTGAGAGAAAAACAACTTCATTGTATAAAAGTGTGGTTGCTTTGGATGGTTTCAAGCTCTTGGAAATCCCAGGGGTTGATACCTTTGTGGAAGACTTGAACATTCACAGACACACACACACACACACACACACACGCATACCCATACACACATGCACTCTAACCAATAAGCTCCTGAGAGGGTAGTTGGATTTATGTAGCAGCAGTACAAATGGACTGCAGTATAGATTTCTTACTGTACATCCACTGTACTCTATTACCATCTGGAACAATATCACCGTTGAATCTCATCAGAATAATGAGCGTGTGGATTCACTGTGGTAGTCCATGTGTTTATGTGAGGAAAATGTCTTGAATAGTGGAACATTCAGTGTAACTCTTTACATCTGTGAGTGAACTAATGATGTTTTCCCTGTAGGCTGGATTCCTATGTGCCTTTGCATAAACATGTGCACAGAAGAGAGCTGTGTAGTTCACTGAGTCGAATGAAGAAAGTCAATCACAATTCAATATACCCTAGCAAATGGGTCCTTCTTACCACACAGCTTGGATTTACCCCTGCTTTTTTAACAGCTATCTAAAGCAAAAAAACAATGGAACAGAAGTAGAGACACAGTGTAGGACTGGTTAGTGTGTTATTCTGCAATCTAGTAAAAAGAAGAAACATACGTGTTATGGTAAATACTGTAGCAAACATTCTGCATAAAAACAAACAAACACTGTTTCTTATACAAGGTTATATAAAATCATCATACTCTTATGAAAGATACCATATTGAACAATAACTCAAACAAACATAAAAAATCCTAAAGGGGAGTGAATTACTAGCTGGTCTTTGTGCAATTTCACATGTTCTTCTTATGTTTGTGTGGCTTTCCTCAATGTTTTAAATGTTTTTTTTCTGAATATTTCCTCTTACTGGGAGGAAATATTTAATGATTAGTATGTATTAGAATTATTAAAATAGTGCTAATGTTTCTATTATTAGTTTTAGCTAATGCCAGCAAGAATTGCCCAATAACTACTAAAAAGAAACATCTTTGTGTCAAACGCTAAGCTAACAAATGTTTTATGATATTGTTTTTAAGGCACAATCAGCTTAAATAAAGCAAATAAAGAATAACAGCTCAACCACACTTAACATGGCATTGTTGGCACAACATTAGAAATATTGCCAGATTAAATAGGTTTTAGCTAGTTAGCTGAGTAACTAATTTAAAATATTTAATTACTCTTAAAAATGTAATGACGTTAAAATTCTTATATAGTGGACGCAATTCAAATAACCAAACAATATTTATCCTTACTATGCATCACTGGATATACCAGCATGTCTTATCAAATGATTCAGCTAATCAACATTAGCATAATACCTCTGCTGAAAAACAAACAATAAAATGAACAAACACAAATAATTAGACCAGCACTGGTAGCATAATACATACAACCAGCAAATGGTGCTTGACTTGCAAGGTGTGCTAGTCACACTCTACAGTAAGTAACATCCAAGTGAGAACCAAAATTCTTTAAAAGTCTATCGTCCAGTTAATGTTTAGATTTGCCCTGTAAAACAAACTGTGCATGAATATGCTACAGGATCCCACTGAAGCTGTGAGTCTGCTGACTTTCTAAAGTTATGATCAAGGTCACACAGACAGCACTGTCCAAAGCTGATTAAATTCAAAATGATGACAGCACATGACCGGCTTTTATAGGAAATAACCCCTGCCAGGGTGGTGTGATATAGCCTGACACAAGGAGACGGTGGATGATTTTCCTCTTAGAGCATGGTATCAAGTGTGTAATTCCTTTTAAAGCGGAGTAATTTGTTAGCAATTACAATGATTCATTTATTAATGACACATCATCATTTATTAATCAGTTAATCATTTGAATTAATTTTATGGAACATCCTTCTATTAATGTTACGTAAATGGCTCCTGATATAAAGCTACACCACATCAACATTAACATGAAGAAAAGACAGAAAAAAATGTGTCAATTGTAATCTATGTTACATCCAAGATTTTGTCAGTACCTTTTGTTTTCATAAATGAACATAGTCTTAGCACATGCTTGTGATATGAATATATATATGTGATGTGTAAAAAAAAAAAAGCCCTGCGGTTATACAGCATTTTTTAAAGAATTCTTTGAGCAATTGTCTTTGACCTGCACTTTGTATGAAAGTAATGGTTATGCATTTGCTGATGTGTGGTGGTGTATGATTCGCATAATGTCACAAATGTCTTTCGGACAAGGGTCACTAAGTCATACTTTCTGTCAACTTAAGCAAGGGATCCTCATTTGCATTGTATATAGCAGCTATAGAAAATTCAATAAATGCTAAAGTAGTATTCATGAAGACAAAAAAGCCTCCCAAATGCATATAAGTGCAGTGGTATACTGGGTTTGAATGACCCTACCAGTGTATATAAAATTTCCTCATACATATTGCTGAATATTGCTGTCTCGCGTCTTGAGGGTTGACGTTTCTGGACTCGAGTTAGCGTATGTATAAAAACCCCCACAAAAAATCACATTATCCCAAAACTTTTGCATGAATTGTTTTTTTCTCTGTGTCAATATCTGTCTCATATATCAAAAGTGGTCCAAGGACGGAACAGTGGTAAAACGGCAACATGGGCAGCAAAGGCTCATTGATGCACGTGGGAAACAAAGGCAAGGGGGGTCCAACACAATATTAGATAGGTGGTCAAAATGTTATGGCTGATCAGTGGCCATAAAGTTATGCCTGTCGTTGTGTGTGTGTATATTTATATATATGAATAATAATATTTAGCTTTTTCGAGCGCATAAAATTTACAATTATATTTCAAGCACACAATGTAGTGTGTGTGTCCATGGGTGTTTCTGATTGTAAAAACCTGTTGGCCATGTTTATCCACATATGATGCAGTAATTTACGATGAATGCATATTTTCACCCTAAGAGATGGTAGAGGTGTGCTAAAATAGGCTTGTTTGGATGTGTATATGTGTGTGTGTGTGTGTGTGTGTGTGTGTGTGTGTGTGTGTGTGTGTGTGTGTGCACTTGAAGTGCTAAAACAACAGGAGTTCTAGCTTCTCTCTTTCTCACTCTCTTTCTCTTTCTCTCTGTCTGTCTGTCTGTCTGTCTGTCTCTCTCTCTCTCTCTCTCTCTCTCTCTCTCTCTCTCTCTCTCTCTCTCACACACACACACACACACACACACTTTTCATTAAGCTTCACTTGCCTGGATTGCTTCGCTCTTATCTCATGTATAATGTATAGTACAGTAGGGGAGTCTCCCTGGAGCCAGCACCAGGGCTTGTAAGAACAGGTCTGGCACTTTGATGTGGTCCAAAAATAGGCCTCTGTATCAGACAACACACACACACACACACACACACACACACACACACACACACACACACCATAAGCAAAAAGACAAATTTTAATCTCTGCTTTGACCCTCATTAGTGAATGAGCTGATGCAAGACATCCAAGAGCAGGATGTTGTAGTGGTGTGTGTGTGTGTGTGTGTGTGTGTGTGCGTGTGTGTGTGTGTGTGTGTTGGTTTTGTGGTTTATGTGGACATTTGACCTGATTACGCATCGACATTATGGGGACATTTGGGATTATGGGGACAGGACAGGTGTCCTCATAATTCCCGCACTGTGGCTATATATATCTATACTAGAGGAGCTGAAATTCAAAATTTCAGTCCATGTCCATTTATACCACAAACACCCGAAACTGACTTAACACAGTGTAACTTTGAATTTCGTAGTGCGCCCTGTAGCCCGGAGCCGGTACTGCAATCCGTTCACACATGTGTGAAAATTTGAGCCTTCTGATTGGCTAGCGCTGATTGCCATTTTTTCGTTCTGTGATTGGCTGAGACCTACGTCAATTATCCTACGTGTTCCTTTTAAGGGCGGAGTTTCATTAGACTCGGTTTGCCAACACATTGAACAGCCATTATCCAGCCCTTTAAAAGCCAGGTATGATTATAAAGTTCATAAACTTAATGAGTAGACTATTGATATATTCCAAGAGCTCGGTTCCTTGTTGTAAATTAATGTTGTAAGAAATATTTCATTGGAATCTGGAGATTGGGGTGAATTTAGCCTTAATGCATAAATTAAAGCTGGCTAGTTAGCAACATTATCAATGGTTAGTTTTAAAACCTGAGTTGAATAACTAATTACTGATAAATCTTGTACCGAATGCGCACTGTATAAATTTGGGTTTAGTGCGTTTGGCCGAATTAAAATGAAGGGGAAATGTCTGTATGTTAGCATGGATGCTAGCTAATAATAGTCAGTGCTGATAGCCGCTAGCTGATAGCCGCGCGCATCCTCGCGGCTCTTTAAACGCGTTCGCTCCGGCCACAGAGCGCGTGCAGTGTTGTAAGGTGAGCTGCTGGGCATACAGCACCCGGACTGCTTATAAACTACTGAGAACTGCTTTTAATTATTTTATTTATTATAAGGCTGTATGCTATTTAATGTCGCTAGAACATCACTTCCGGTTAGCGCGTGCAGTGTTGTAAGGTGAGCTGTTGTACACACAGCACCCGGACTGCTTACAAACTACTCAGAACTGCTTTTAATTGTTATTATTTTGTTTATTATAAGGCTGTATGCTATTTAATGTCACTAGAACATCACTTCCGGTTAGCGCGTGCGACCGGAAACAGCTGAGTGCGTGCGGCGCGGGAGTTACATGGCTGAGTTTGGAGCGGTGGTGAGGGTCTGAGTGTGAGATAGAGATGATGGTACAGTGTGTAAACACTGCTGTATCACTGTGAGGGTGTAAATAACCCCTGATACTCTTCACTCATAACTCAGTAATACTGTAGTCAGAAGTAAAGCAGAATGAACACATCAGAAGTCTGATATCTTTGAGTGTCAGTGTGATGGAGAGTTTAAATCCCAGCTCTCCTCAGCATTGTCCCATGCTCTATCACTGGACATGTTTTACATAAACACCACTTATATTAACAATTTAAGGTTTTAGTTTAAATAAACACTCATTTCTGTGGGGAAGAACGGCATCATTTTAACATGGCTGAGATGAAGCGCAGAAGAAGAAAAGAACATCCAAAGCAGGAGACGGAGTATTACACATCTGCTGGGAAAGACAAACCTGGAAATATATAAATTCAGATAAAGGTAAGGGTCCATTCACACATGCCATCCTATGTTCCTTTTGACCTAGACTGCTTTCATTAACAGACAGGGCATTAGGATAAAACTGGTGTGAAGTTCACGACTGGATTAATATTTCATTTTTTCTTATTCAGGGTGTGGAGTATTCAGTTCAGTCCCTTTTGATGAGGGAGACCTCTTTAACCTCGCAACAGCAGACACTCTGGCAATCATCGAACACAGTAAACAGGTAATATATATTTTTTTACAGTTGTGAAATTATATTGAGCTCTTATTATATCTTATAAATCTGTATGTACTGTGTATGCCTGAGACCTGTTTCATTGTATATCAGGGCTTTAGTGATTTACATGTGTTTTGTGTTTATTGGCGTGTGTATGTAACAGACATGGTTTAGCAGTACACTGGGTATATGGGGACGTTGTTGTAATGTGATAGTCAATGTACATAAGCAGCTGTGTGTATAGTGTCTGACAGAAACCTGGTCTCGAGGGACTTCACTTTATAAAGTTATTGTATGAGCACCATTAACTTTATTAAATTAATTTCTCTTAAATTTGCATCTTATAGATGTAGACTTACTGACTATTGTACTTCCTTATCCCTCAGAGGTAAGGGTTTGTTACAGAAGCACCAAATAGCAGATGTGACCTGGGTGATTGTATATCATGAGAACAAAAGTGACCCAAATATTATAGTATAGTTAAGGCAGCAATGTTCTTGCTGGGTGTAAATAATATACCATATATACAGTGTGCTTTGCTAATGTACTGTATATACAGTGCACTTAAAATCACCCCAAAAGCCTGACATAGACCTTATAGAGTATCTGTAAAATGCAATAGTAAAGGAAGTGGCAGATTGTTGTTGCTCTAATAAAAATAAAAGGAATATTTGTTGATTCAATCTTGGTGGAAACTACTGGAATTTTCACAGAAACAGTTTTATGCATAGTCATTTGTAGAACTAGCAGTTCTGCAAAACCTAGTATGTCGGACTAAATACTAAGACCTTGTTTGCGATTGTTAATAATACAATTGCTGGTGATCCAAATGCTTTTTTTTTAAATATTTCTAAACATACCAATCTGTTTTAAATTAAATGTTTTGTGTAAAACTTAGTTTTATGTATCTTTTGAAATTAATGTCTTGGTTTGATATGGTTGCTAATGCAGTAAAATTAATTGCATTAAAATGTGACTTAAGTATCAAATACATTCTAGGGCTACTTAATGTTTATAACAAATGTGAGAAAGATTTCTTGTTTCTGTTTTTAGAATGTAGCTGAAAACATTAGAGGTTACTGCAGTAGATGAGTTGGAGGCTGCTGATCCAGGAGAAGAGTGAGAAAAGGTAATTTATAAAAATCATATTCTGATTATTTATTCCCAAAATGTTGCAGGTACTTTGCATTGTTTTAGTATGTTTTTATCAGTACGTATTGTCTCTCTTAGTCACTGGGAGAGATTGACTGGATGGGTGAACACTATCTGTGAACCATGTCTTGAGATCAAAATGACTGAGATTTTGTGTGCAGTTTTAGGTGCTGGGGTTAGGATTGAGTTAGTCTGTGTGTATGTAGTGTGTATGGCTGAGACCTGTTTTATGAGAACACTGTGTCTAATAAGGACATGCATAGACCATCATGTAAGAGTCCTCTACCAAAGGAGTATTAGTGTGTCCGTGTGTTTGACAAATACATGGTATATCAGGGCTTTAGTGATGTACATGTTTAGTGTTTATCTGAGTGTATATGGAACAGACATGGTTTAGCAGTACACTGGGTATATGGGGACGTTGTCAATGTACATAAGCAGCTGTGTGTATAGTGTCTGACAGAAACCTGGTCTCGAGGGACTTCACTTTATAAAGTTATTTTATGAGCACCATTAACTTTATTAAATTAATTTCTCTTAAATTTGCATCTTATAGATGTAGACTTACTGACTATTGTACTTCCTTATCCCTCAGAGGTAAGGGTTTGTTACAGAAGCGCCACATAGCAGATTTGTTGTACCTTGTAGTAATGTGATAGTCAATGTACATCATCAGCTGTGTGTATAGTGTCTGACAGAAACCTGGTCTCGAGGGACTTCACTTTATAAAGTTATTGTATGAGCACCATAAACTTTATTAAATTAATTTCTTTCAAATTTGCATCTTATAGATGTAGACTTACTGACTATTGTACTTCCTTATCCCTCAGAGGTAAGGGTTTGTTACAGAAGCACCACATAGCAGATGTGACCTGGGTGATTGTATATCATGAGAACAAAAGTGACCCAAATAGATTATAGTTAATGCATCATGCGTATTATTATATTGCTGGGTGTCAATTATATGGGTGCAAATTAATAGAGAGCCAAAAGATTATGAAAAGTAAAAAAATATTTATATATTGTTAATTATGTCCAAATGATAGTCCAAATGTGTTAACCTGGTTAAGAAGATGCTACAGCCAGGCTTACATTGTCTGATTTTTGGAATAACTCCAATATTTTACTGCTGTCTGTACATCAGATAGTCAGTGGAATGCGAGCGTAAATTTGAAACGTTAGTGAAGCTAAATGTATGTTTAAAATCAAAAATGCTTTGAGAATCTAATTGGTTTGTGTCCAGCCTAAAGGGAGGTAATAGCCATTAAAATATCCCTGGACAGGTCCATATAAAAGCATTTAGTTTTGTCTATTTTAGATTACCATTGTAAAGGGCCAATCTAAGCCTAAGAAACAGGATTCAAAAGAACTTTGTGAAAAGACAAAAAAGTAAGGTTGCCTGATAGACATTATTTTTGTCATAAGAAATTCTGTTAAATAATTATAAACTGAGTATTTGTTTTGGTTATGTTTTTAAATATGTACTGAACAGTATCTTACAATAACAAAAACAGTTCTTGAACAAAAAGAAAATATGACAAAGGTTTATATTGATAATTTGTATATCATATTACTGTTCAGTAGAATATACAAAAACCTTGTTATTTTATCACCTCAGCTTTGAAATTAAAGGTATGCATTTAAATTGTAAAATTGAGTCCTTGATATGTCCTGTGTAGAATTAGGCTAGTATTAAGGCATCAAGATAAATTGGTGAAAATCTTTAATGTTATGATTATTCAAATCGATGAGCTTTTAGTTACAAACGAAACATACAGTAGTATTAATTTTTGCATCTGCTTTTAAGATAAACTCAACATTGATGCTAGTGATGGAAGTGACTCTGAGAGTGGGGCTGATGCTGCGAATTTGGATGCTTCCTGAAGACACCAGCACAGATCAGTAGGTTTTCTAACCTGTTCTAACCATGTTTAATATGCGCCATAATATGTCAGTCCACACTGCTAATGTACTCAATGATGATTTCTTTTTTACAGGGATGTGAAGCAATCGGACACCAGAAGAGGAAAATGGTTTGCGTTGCATTTTTTTAGGTTATGATTTTTCAGGATTTTTCAGGACACTTTTTTCAATATATTAATTAGCAATAAGAATTTATATTACAAAAGGTAACATTATTCACATTTATTTGCTATTTATAGTCCTAAACAAACCTCTGCCATCATACCTCTTTCACTTACTGTCTGTGGTTATGTTTGCATACACTCATTGATACAATTGAGTTCTTTCGATGTCCCATCTACATTTATGGCAATAGCAAACTCCCATTCCCAGAGCGACGAGAAAAGCTTTGGAGTTCCCATCAAGAAATGTACACACCAGGCATAACGTTATGATCTTATAACGTTATGACTAGTGATTGAATAACACTAGCTCTTTATTATGGCAGCTGATCGTGGGTGGGATTTATTAGGATTGTAATTAGCTTTACAATTTTCCTCATTTTAAATTGGTTTAAGTGTCTTTATGTAATTCATTTGTATATCTAGCTCTCTGCAAGCTTTATATAACACTGAGCATTTTGGAGATTTCACTATGCACTAAACATTCAAATATCTAAACATCTTGGTTATCAAATTTCATTTATAATGGGTTTTTGGTTAGTTTGTTTATGAATATTTTGCAGAGACTAAAAACTCTAAAAGAAGTCCCGAAAACTACAAGGAAAGGACTTGTTCTTTTAAGTCACTGATGTCTTGATAGTGCACCATGCTGTCAAGTCTGTGTTTGTGTGTGTCAGAGGGCCAATAAAACATGCCTGTCCCTTCAATACTGTGTGATGTCTTGTTTGTGTATTGTTAAAACCAATGTCCTGATAAAGCCCGTATGTCCTTACAAACACTATTTTTGTCAGAAGGCGGGACATTCCGAGCAGGTCCTCATATACAACCATAATGTCAGGTCTTTATATAAATTGTTTAAATTTGTGTAAAGTAATTCTGAAGTGAAATTTGTTTTCCTCAGAGCTGATTAGATTTTTTGACATTTGTAGCATCACTGTAGCACAAGGGGAAGGGTGGGTACCTTTAAACCATGGTACAACTTGTTTACCAGGCAAAGTCCACCTAATACATAAAAACCAGTATGTGTGTGTGTGTGTGTGTGTGTGTGTGTGTCTGTGTGTGTGTGTGTGTGTGTGTCTACACGCAGTGACGCAACCAGTGGGACTGAGACAGAGATGCTGAACAGCTGAGAGGAGAGGACAAGCTGTTTCTAGTTTTAGTCTTTGTGTGATGATCCCACAACCTACAAACTTACATCACTGTGGCTCACTGTCTGGATGTCTGAAAAATGAAAAATGAAACTGAAAAAATCCCATCAAACAATAAAGGGCAATTTTTACAATATACCAGAGTAAGGGTGAGTGACAGGAGAATCTTACATTGTTTTTTTATCAAATTGTCTTTCAACCTTTATTGTCTTTTCAGTTTTGCCACATATATACAATGTACATAGAAATATTAAAATATTGAAGATTTTGCCCTTAATGCAGTACATATTGGCATTAGAATGTAAGGCATAGTGTATCACAATCCTTCCATTTGTACAGATTTGTGTAAAAGCTGGTTTACTTTTGGCACAAAATAGCCAGAAAGCAGCACACCTAGTCACAGCCCCAGGTCAATCTTCAACTCTCAATCTTCACCTCTCTCAACGGTTGTTTTCACATTTGCATCAAATCAAATTTGGGTCTCTTTAGTACTATGCAGAAATACAGCACAAATAAAAACAACTGAACCAAATTATTTAAGATACAAGTGCCTTTAAGATACCTTGGGGGCAATCCTGAGGGAATAGTAAAAGTCCATGTCTCAAATTGATTTCTATGTACTATGAGGTTAATTATCTATTATTTGGGTTTTAATTGAGTAGAAATGTTTCAGATAAAGTTTACGTTTTTACGTAAACATTAACAATACACCATTGTAGTACAGTACCTCGAATAAAATAGTGACCCCTAGAAATACAGGTAAAACCTTAAACTATTTTTAGTTATGGTATGGATATATGAAACATTGAATGCCAGCCACTTTTGATGCTGCCTTGCTTACTAGTTAATTGAAAGGTTTCTTTCACCTTTTGGTGTTTCTGGTGTATCATCCATATAATATTAATAGTTTACCACATATTCTGAAATGTTCCAGTCTAAACAAACTTATACTAAGTTCATAGTTATGTCTGAGATCTGATCACCGATGTTCACAGTTTCACTATTAACTCCTCACATCAGGATGTATTCAGAGTTGGCAGATTCAGTACAGAATGTTATCTTATTATTATTTTTTTGTAAATGTCATATGATGTAACAAAAAAATAAATTAAAAAAAAACACCACTGCATATCTATGGTTTAGCATTTTCCTTAGTGTCACAAATTTGATAAACTATAAAAAGAACTATGAAAACTCTGATAATGAGCTGATGGGTTGAAATGTATGTGAAACACTGAAACAGAGGCAGCAGATCTTGTTATTTAAGACCTACTTTTTTGTTAGAGATTAATTCCCACTCCAGTCGAAACACATCTCATTTCAATATTTAGATAATTGCCTGGATTAGATGGATATAGATGCACATATTCGGGGTAGAGCATTGAGATTAGATACAATCTTTTATTACGGGTCTACAGGATTAGAATTTAATTACAAAGCAAAAAATGACAAAAGCTTGACAAATTTAATGCTTACTCAATGTTTCTCTGTTACATTTTCTACATACATTGAAGTCTAGGTGGTAATACAGTATGTGAACCTTTTATATAATTGCTGTTTTGATATGACAAATCTGTAAGGCTTGTTAATGACTGGTCTATGCACACACACACACACACACACACACACACACACACACACACACACACACACACACACACACACACTCAAACAAAGGGAGATTTATACCACATGCCACTTTAATTAACACAAAAAGAGAAACTTTGAACATCTCTTCCTGCTTTTTAGTGTCAAACCTCAAAAGCCATCTCTTTGCTTTGAGACCTGCCCACACACCCACTCTCAAACTTGTTAATACACAGTGATTAACATTTAGATGGTAAACATTATTAGAGTTCTTTCTCTCCCTCCACATCACTCGCTTACTCTTTTTGACTAGTATAAATAATTAACCGTGTCATTATTTGGGAATTGATGTCTGTGTGAAAAATTGTGGTAGGGAATACTTATTCAGGTGCTGGTGGTGTGGGGATGCGTTTGAGGTAAAGGCTTGTAAACATTGTGCTTGTCTTTAGCTGCTTGCTTTCTCATGGGGCCTGGCCTTCATTCATACACAGTGAGGCACGCTGTGTGTATATACTGTGAACACTGACACACACTTACTTTGACACATTCTTAAAGAAGATTGGATGTTTGTGTGCAGGTGTGAGTGTGAGAGTGTATGTGTGTGTTGCCCTTGAGCAAAACTGACATCATAATGATGCCCTCAAGCCTCGGCAGCAGTACATATCAGGTGTTCCCCATTTGCTTGCATTGCCAAAGTCTCTCTCTCTCTCTCTATCTCTCTCTCTCTCTGTCTCTCTCTCTCTGTCTCTCTCTCTCTCTCTCTCTCTCTCTCTCTCTCTCTCACACACACACACACACACACACACACACACACACACACACACACGCATTCCCTTGCTATCCAGTTCTTTGCCAATGATTGATCTATTGCTGTTGTCACATCTATGGGTGTTTAATTTTGTTGTCCCTGAGTAACTCCATAGATGTTTGTCATTGACTAATAATTTCTCATTATACCTTTATATAAAAAAAAAAAAACAGCTTCTGATTTCAGGGCCAATTATTTAATATTTTATTATTTAATTCTACAAAACCAAGTATATTCAGTCATTTATTTATCTTTACAAATTTTTTCAAAGAGACTGAACTTTTCACAAACAGAACTCGAACATCTGACATATTAAATATGGTAGTCAGTATATTCGAATGTGCAGTTGGTGCATTTTGTATAATAGAAACAGTGTTAGTTTGTTTGTACTTATTAGCCAGTTAGGCCTCAGCATCTGGGTACCGTGGTAGAAAAATATCAGTAAAGGGGTCGTTAGCCAGTGACTGTTCAGCGAGCGGAGCATGATAAGCCACAATAGCGAACACGTAACCTTTCAGGGTGGAAGCAGACAACCCTGAAACTATAGCCAAATGTTCCTGAAGAGACTGGGCAGTTAACTGGATCCGATTGATGGTGCTCACACCACATAGTGAACAGGTGCCACTTTGTGGCATACGACCATCTCGTGGAGGGAGCTCTGGATTAGTCAAGTCAAGTCAAGTCAAGTGGCTTTTATTGTCATTTTTACTATACACAGTGGTACACAGTACACAGTAAAAACGAAACAACGTTCCTCCGGAACCCTGGTGCTACACTAAACAACAAAACAACATAAAGTGCATCGAGTGCAGCCTGGTGCAAACAGTGCAAACAAAAGAACAGTACAGACGGACAGAGTGCAGACAGACAACACAAGACAAGACAAAAGACAAAAACCAAGTATAGCGCCGACTAGTAAACCTACTGTATACTTAAATATACAGTACTGTGTGAGGAAAAATGTAAAAACTATACCCAGGAGAAAGTACAAACAGAACAGAGCAATGTAGTGCAAAAAAAACAGCAGCAAGGAGGTGCAAAGACAGCATGTAAACAGAGAATAGTCTCTACAGAAAGACCAGAGGCTAAGAGCTGTTGGGTGTGGGTGAAACAAGGTTTCTCTCTGCCTAAGAGAGAAGATCCTGGGAGGAATCTCTAAGGGAGGGTGCTCAAATAGGTCTTCCAGGTACGCAAACCATAGCCGGACTCTAGCCCAGCAAATTCCAGGGAACAGCGCAACAGGGGACGGGTGCACAGACACTGCCTCGGCCTCGCCATGGGTGAGTGAGGGAAAACTAGAGGGGACAGTGTGAGGTTTCTTGAGTCGCAAAACAGGTCCACTTGTGCTCTGTAAAACATCCTTCATATCTGCTCCACCACATCTGGGTTCCCAGCAGGAATGCTCTGTCCCTGTCAGTAAGATCTGACAGGGTGAGGCAAAGGTGCCTCTCTGTGAACATTGACCGTCCAATGGCCCTAGTGGTCACTTTTAAGGCCCTGAGAGCCACGTCTGTAGCACAACGCAGCTCTTGGACATCGAGCTAACCCTAACCCTAACCCTAACCCTTAGTAGCTCCCTTATCCTACTCGTGCAGCAGGTCAGCCTAATAGACTGCAGCATGGCCATAGTGGGCAGTAAGCGGCTTGGCCTGTTGCCGTGTAAGCCTTGACCACCAAGGCCAAGAAGGTCCAAAGGGGCTTGGTGGGCAGTGCTGCGGCCTTAAGGGATGATGCAGCACCTGGGGAGAGAGAGCCAGCTAGTGTCTCTTCAACCCAGAGCATTGTCCCATAACCGCATTCTTTCAGCCCTACTACATTAGCGTAAACATTGACATTTACGGTGGGACTGAAGAGGCGGGCCAAAGAAGGGGCTTCTCAAGGACCTGGAAACTTCAATGTGCAGGTCTGGAAAAAAAGCTTGGCAGTGACATAGGTCGTAGAAAGCGCTCGTCCAGTTTGCTTGGCGGATGCTGTTTCTTGTTTTTGTCTGGCCAAGCGATATCCAGCTTGGCGACAGCATGAGTCACTACCTCCAAAAGCTCCTCAAACAGAACTGGCTGTGAGGGAGTGTCTGTGGGTTCTCTGGCATCCATTTCCTCCCCCACCTTGGAGGAAGAGAGGCGGAGCGGAGCGCTCTCCCTACAGGGGGAAGAAACCGCCAAAATGCATACTTATGAACCCTGGGAGAAAGTGCTGGATCCGGCAGGTGAGGCAGAAGTAAGGGACAAGCCCATCTCCAAACCCTCTGCCAGATCCAACTGCAAACACCATGACATGAGTCGCGCTTTGCCTCGCCCCTTCTCAAAGAGCACTCTGCAGGAGTGGAGCGTGCGCATGGACATGCAGCCACAAGGAGAGCAGAGTGCTCCCTCGAGTGCCGACTAAGCATGCTCCGCTCCCAGGCAAGCAACACACAAACTGTTCTTTCATATACTGTTCTTTCATATACTTTAACAGTAGTTGATAATGGATGGATGTAGAAAAGAAAAGAAAAGAAAAGAAAAGAAAAGAAAAGAAAAGAAAAAATAAATATTTACTTTATAATCCATGTAGGACTTCATTACAAATAGTCAATTCTGCACATACAGGTAGTCGTCGACTTATGACCATTCTAATTTACGACCACAATCGCTAGCCACGGCGTACGACAGTGCGTACCAGCATCCGGCATAATTTCACAGTACTGTACATATAGCCTACTCTACTTACAACCAAATCGTTTTATGACCGCTCTGTCGGTCCCAATCAAGGTCATAAGTCGACGACTACCTGTATGTAGTATCAGCTTACCAAAAGAGTTGCAACTGTTTTAATGGTTGTTGATTGCTGATGTGTTTAAATTGCATAAAAGTTCATTTCAATCAAAAAATAAGAGATGTATATTGTTTGGGATTTTCATCTTACATTCACATGAATGTAGCCACTTTCTTGGCATTTACCTGTGTTTTTGGAGGCTAAATGCCAAGGAAAAAAGCTGTTCTGATTTTCCTTTCCTTCCGTTCTTTCTAAATTCCTGACCTAAACAGAAATAATATTGTGTAAAAAAAAAAAGGAAGGCTTGTGTCAGAGTGCCTGTGAGGATGCTTTAGGCTTGTTTGGATTATGCGCCTATGGCATAAAATTAGCAACTGGCACTTGATAAGAAAATGAACAAAAAGAGCAGTGCATCTTTGGCTCTTCATCACCTAAAGTCTTCTCCTAAATGAGTGAGGAACATGTTTTGTAGGAAATTCGATTTTTCAGGTCCTTGGAAAAGCCTTTTCGTACTGAACAACCTGAATACTGAAAATACATGCCATGCAGCTGCTAGTGCACAATCTGCCTTATAATAGAACCATTGACCATGATAATATAATGGATTATGATTTGTTGGTGCAGATGTGACTGTGGCAAACTGTTTTATAACACTGGGTTGTATCAATGCTCTACAACATGCACAGTATATAGCTAGAGAGCAAGAAAGTGTGGTGTTTAAGATACTGTGAGGATGCTTTAGGCTTAAAGTAGACCTCATTAATGCCTAGTGCAGCCGTGAAACCCTATCTGTGCCCTGATTGGTTCTTCTGCTGCTGGCTTCTCCATCTATATAACGCTTTATGTTCTGACTAAACTGCTATTTTTGTGAATGTGTATTGATTTTCTTTCTAAACCAGAACCTCCCCAACATCACCTGTGTAGATCTGCCACAGGGTCCCTCTTTCTCCACCTTTTGCTGCATCCGCAGTTCTTAACATTTCTACATTTTTTAGCATGCTTAACAGAGCAGGCTTTTATACTCCCTTAGCAGCAGCAGCAGTGTAGTAGACCTTGTCCAACACCAAACCTATCCACACTCCATCCCCAAAAATAACTCTTGCTATCTTAATACTAAAATGCATTGGAGTGTTATTTACTAGACTGCTTGCTTGTTTATATATATATATATATATATATATATATATATATATATATATATATATATATATATATATATATATATATATATATATATATATATATATATAAACAAGCAAGCAGTCTAGTAAATAACACTCCAATGCATTTTAGTATCTATATATATATATATATATATATATATATATATATATATATATATATATATATATATATATATATGTTTATTTATTTTGCCATTTAATAGTATAACCTTGGTTGGATTGTGCACAATTCATTTTCACACACACCAATTGGTCACAGATTTATTTATTTATTTATTTATTTATTTATTTAATTTCGTTAGTCAGTACTCTCACAATGTACTTTCTAAAAGTTTCTAAAATCAAGGTCATGAAATACTTTTATGTTGTGTGCTGTTTTGCTCATCTGAATCTGCAGATTTTGTGTTTTTGAATGTATAATGTTGTGTGCTATTCTAAATAAAAATTGCCCAATATATAAGCTGACCAAGCTTGTATCTGCTATGGTTACAGCTCACTTTAATTAGATCTAGTTCATAATTTTATCTTAATTAATAACACACTGTATAAACTCCATGTCCTCATGAGAAATATTTCTGTAATGCTGTCTTCAGAGCTCTACAGAAGTGTGGAAGATTAATTATTTCATAATGTCTCATTAATGCCTAGTGCAGCCATGAAACCCTATCTGTGCCCTGATTGGTTCTTCTGCTGCTGGCTTCTCCATCTATATAACGCTTTATGTTCTGACTAAACTGCTATTTTTGTGAATGTGTATTGATTTTCTTTCTAAACCAGAACCTCCCCAACATCACCTGTGTAGATCTGCCACAGGGTCCCTCTTTCTCCACCTTTTGCTGCATCCGCAGTTCTTAACATTTCTACATTTTTTAGCATGCTTAACAGAGCAGGCTTTTATACTCCCTTAGCAGCAGCAGCAGTGTAGTAGACCTTGTCCAACACCAAACCTATCCACACTCCATCCCCAAAAATAACTCTTGCTATCTTAATGCTGACCAATCCTGAGAGTTGTCATGGCTGAAATACACATAAGATCGCACTAGAAGGGTGTTATAGTGTGATCTCTTGAACCGAAACAAGTATGTAATTAAGAAATATTTTGTTTAACACAAACCAACAGACAAATGCTGTGGATTGATACTGCTACTGACTTGCTGGAAAACATTTTATTCAAGTCCAAGGTCAGACTTGCATGTGACTGAGACATGTGTTCTGCCATATGGTTGTGACTGCCAGAACAGCACTTAAGACCCTGGGTTATTCAGAGTTTTGGATATTAAAGAGCACAATTTCAATAGTAATCATTATTTGTTGACCTGCCATTAAAAAAAAAAAATTAGCTCTTGTCATGGGGTTTAGCTGCACTGTTTTTTTTACATAGTATAGTTGTAGCTGTTCTGCAGTTCTGGACTTGTATCTGCTGTTCTCCTCAGAAAGAACCAGCTTATATGAGGCGAGTGCAACAAATTGACCAGTGATCATTCACTGCAGCAGCATCCATTCCCTAGGAATCGCAACGTAATTCCTCTGGATTCCACAGCTCCCGACACAAATTGATTACTGTATCAAATGTCTTTCACAACCCACTGACTTTACATGAGGTTTACAGTTGCAGTTGTGCTGTTTTTTGCAGATATTTAAGTAACTCTTCTAGGTTCAATGCAGGATGCTCAGAAATGTACATTTTTTCAGTTCTCCTGTATGGGATTCTCTTAGCCAGTGTCCTCTAAAAATAACGTTTTTAATTTACCTTCTTCCCCTCTCCATGGCTGTTGACAGAATTAGCAGAACCTTCTGTTGGTATAATTAAGGATTAATAGGTTCAAACCCCTGGTGAGTTTTTTTACTCTTGTCTGAGAAGAGTGGAGAGTCAGATGAGTCTTAAAAGAGATTTGTAGTTGAACTTTCCAAATTTCTTTAATTAATTACATTCATTATCGTTTGTTTTATCTATGTTTGGTATAACTTCAGTCAGATGTAGGTAAAGATGATCAAACTATAAAGACATTGAAGTGGTTTTCTAATGTGTAGTATTATAAACAAATATTTTTCACAATACAACTAAACATACAACAACAAATTGTATACATTGTTTAATGTAGTTTTTTTCTCTATAGATTAAGCTGCTTTGGTTTCCTCAGGTGTTTGTGAACTACAGACTGTTTGTTGCAGATGGACAGATGGCGATTAGCAAGGGGCTGTCTCCATCAAGTGTGAAGGACAGGCATGAGCAATGAGGCTTTACAAATAATGTGCAACTCAACCATGAAAGCATAAAGATAAGCTATTAAGTTCATTATAAACTCATATTTCTTGTTATCTGTAGTAACTTCTCACCTTCTGTAGCAACTTCTCACCTCATCCTATCCTCCTATAATGGCAAGAAATATATTTTCTATTTAACAGAGCCAAACAATCCAACATAGTGGAGGAACAAAATATGCATTACATTGTGCATATTCACATACATATATATTTACATACAGTATATAGCATTTTGCCAATGTTTCTAGAGAGACTTATAGAAGTGTTTTGTTTCCTTTAAGAATAAAACACATTCTAGGTTATTGACTAGAAGTACTATAGTCTAAAAAAAACTTTTTGGAACAAAACAAAACAAAAAAAACACAAGACAATTTATATCTTTTTTTTTTTTCTTTCAAAAAAAAAAGTGCTAAAGTGCTTGGTGAAGAGGTATTTAGTCTTTATTTGAAGGCAGCCAGTGACAGCCACCACCTGGATGCCAGAGCAGAGAAAAGCATTGATGCATGTCTTCCTTGTACTTTGAGAGATGGTCGGTATTATAAAGCAGTACTAGAGGATCGGTGAGAGCATGGTGCAGAGCCGAGTTTGATAAATGCTTTAAGGTAGGTGGGCAGTGGTCCATTTTTGGCTTTAAATGCAGGCATCAGTGTTTTATATCTAATGTGGGCAGCAACAGGAAGTCATTGGAGAGGGTGAAGCAACGAGGTGGTGTGGGAGAACTCGGGGGAGAAGTCTCACAGCTGCAGTCTGGGTTTGTTGCAGAGGTAGATGGTGCTTAAGGGCAAATCATCCGGGACTGAGTTATACTACTAATTAGTACATTTTGAAATAATAAGGGGCTGAACAAGGCCTCTGGCATCTTTGAATTCTTTACCAAATTTTTACCACACGGTCACATCTAACCCAAAAATCTTCACAAATTAGGGAAATTAACAGATGGTAAGGGTCTTCCAAAGTTTTTCTTAATTTAAATTCATATATAAGATTATAAAAGTTTTGAAACAGCTAGTCTTTCATTGTTATTGAGACAAATGCATGTTCCTTTTGTTTATATGCAACAAACCAGGAAAATTAAAAACCCACAAGAATGAAACAGTGAATGAATGTAAGAAAGTTCGGTGGACAGATGAGTCCAAAGTTGATTTTTTTTACTTTAAAAAAAAAGCACTTATTTCAGAAAGAATTTATGAAAAAAGATGTAACCAGACTGCTGCACACCCACAGTCAAACATGGAGGTGGAACTTAAATAGTTTGGGGTTGTTTTAAAACAAGTAAGGTTGGAGACTTATTTCAGATGAAAGGAAAACCAACATGGCAACCATTCCATACTTTAACACCATGCAATTTTGTCTGGACTTCAGCTAATTGGAACCATCTTGACCCGTATCATACCTAAAAGCTCTGTAAGCATTATTTAGAGAGCAAAGAGTCAGCTGGAGTGTTATCTATAATGGAATGGCCTGCCCAGTTTTCGGACCTAAATGATGTATCTGATGTACACTATTATTGAACTTCTTTGGAAAGAGCAGGATCACAAGGTCAGAAAGAAATAACTAGCAAAAAACATATTCGGTAATTTTCTTCTTGCAAGAGGCAAGGCAGTGTTGTTCAGCTGAATATTGGAGAATGAACTGATACCAAAAGTGTACAAAGCTGTTATTCAAGACAAAAAAGGCTTTTTCAACAAAAATAAAGTGTAACATCTGTACATTTTTATATTTGTTTGGTCAGACTTATTCTTTATACCAATAAGGTGTTCATCATGAGTGGGAGAGACTACGTTGTCTATGTACCGTATTTTACGGACTATAAGCCGCTACTTTTTTCCCACCTTTTGAACCCCGCGGCTTAAACAAAGCGGCTAATTTATGAATTTTTCCTGGGTTTTTCCCGGTTTTCACCAACTTCAAGCCAAAAAACTGAACCCCATAACATCAGACCAATTAAATTTCTGAACGGAAACGAAAAAATGCACCTCACCTGTGTTCTGAGCTGCACGGCATCGGGAAAATAAAAACGTTTTTTTTTAAACGCACGACGATGCCAAAAGATAAACTTTCGAGAGAAATAGTTGTGAAAGGAAGGAGGAAGACAGTGAACAATGACTTTCTTGGTCAGCTACTGTTTGGATCCATGCCGTTGTAATGCGTTGAGTCTGGGTGAAGGGAGAGCTCACTAACTCCAGTTGCAACAGAAATCATATAAGCACAGACAGGTTTTCAAAACTCGTGCTTTTTTATCATTCTTGGCAACAGCGTTACGGGTTAGTCAAAGAAACGTAGAAATGAGCATCAGAAAATAATAAGGACATATTCCTCGTCTTGAACACACGCAGTAATAGCGGAAAAATGCAGTGGCAGGCTATTCCCAAAATACCGCTCTGCTCCTAAAGGAAGCGCAACATATTTCACCCGTTACACCGTGTGTAACATGTCTTTCGTTAAAGGCTGTGTAAAGTTCATTAGTTTCAGTGTAGACATGGCTTATAGACAGGTGCGGCTTATTTATGTTAAAAATAAAAATATTTGTAAAATTTAGTGGGTGCGGCTTATATATGGGTGCACTTTATAGTCCGGAAATTACGGTACAAATATAACGTAAAATTTTTATAAATACAGTTAACTCCCACAATGTATGGAAACCTTTGTGACAGCCCGTAGTTCCACTTCTGCCAGTTGATAACAAGAATATAATATCTACAGAGGGATATGCGGATAGCTAGATTTCTTGGCACCCTTTGAGCTCAATAATACCAATAATACATCATTTGTATTCCACAGTATATTTAAGTATTGTTGCTGACAATCTTTGACCACAATTTACACGAGCAAAAGTTGTTTTATAGTGATTTAATGAACATGACAACGAGTTCATTGTACCAGAACGGCATTCCTAGTGGCTGGATCTGAATGAAGGTGGTAGTAGACATTTTTAGCATGAATTTGCAAACTGACTAATATGCATGATCATGACAACATGGACCAGAAAATGTTTCTAATGTGTGGAATCCATGCCACAAAAAAATTGAGTTTATTCTGAGAGCAAAATCAGTCCAACCCAGTATTTGTTTGGTGTTCAAATGGCTAGTGAGTATATGGAGCAGTTAAATAACTTTTGTCTTAAGCTGTCTTAATATTCAGGGCCTGATGTGAGACATTTACTAAGTAAACCTTCCTGCCCTGCCTAAATTCTTCGCTGGCTACACAGCTACGAAACACACACCTCTGATGAGGTCACTTATGTAACATGTAGAAATATTTTCCCCAGCAACTTCCCATCAATGACATTTCACCTGAGTTCAACTCTTGTTCTTGTTCACACTGTCATCTGAACAAAATGGCAGTGTTGCATGAAATAGTTTTCATGAATCTGGCTATGTAAAAATGTGTACCTACAATGGTATTTCCTTGTACTTGGAACAAAAAGCTTGAATATGTGCTACATTCTTTCTTAACTGAATATTGCAGAGTAAAATTCTTTTAAACATTATTTTTATCCTCCATTTACTGCCCTACAATGACTGCTATATTATTTTACAAAACTTCTGAACTACTAAACAGATGTATTGATTAGGTAATAATTGTATTATCAACATCATTTCAGGGAAGCTTTTTATGGTGTATAGTCACCATTCTATACATGCTTTTTTAGCCATTAAAGCAAGTGTGCCTTCTCTTAAAGACCCACTAAGCTCTGTGGCCATTCTAGTGTGTATAATTTACTAGGAACCCTATGAAAGATAGTCGCTACAGAATACATCCAGTTCTTTCTTTCAGTTTAATTCTTTCTCATCATGTCCTCTGTATAAGACTGTAATACAGAAGACTGTGCCGTTTTCCTGAACTGAGCCTAATTGATGAGATTTCAGAGCAACTGTATGCTTGCATAGGGACGTGTTCCTATGTATCATTACTCAGTTGATTACTGATAAGCATACCTTGTATATACACTTTTACTCATATATATCTTTATATATTTTATATTTTATATAGTTTATACTTCTTATTTATCTGCCTTCTTTTCTTTGTTGCGTTCAGGAAAACACTGCCGTTTCCTGAAAGCGAACACAGAGAGAATGAGGAGGAGCTTCTTCCGCAGGCTATTCGGAGTTTGAACCAGGAAACACCCAGGATCTAAAAGCTAGTCCACTCTCTTCATCGCCACACTTATTTTTCTGCAAATATTTTTCTGCAAATATTTTTCTGCAAATATTTTTCTGCAAATATTTTTCTGCAAATATTTTTCTGCAAATATTTTTCTGCAAATATTTTTCTGCAAATATTTTTCTGCAAATATTTTTCTGCAAATATTTTTCTTTTCGCACTACAACACTTTAATCACTGGACTGTCACTTTAACTGTGGACTTGCACAGCACAGTGCACTTTATACCACACCACACTGCACACGGTCACTTTAAGGACAATCACATCAACCACCTCATGTGATTACTGTTAACTGTGATTACTCAGTTGATTACTGATAAGCATACCTTGTATCCATAAGCATACCTTGTATCCATAAGCATACCTTGTATCCATAAGCATACCTTGTATCCATAAGCATACCTTGTATCCATAAGCATACCTTGTATCCATAAGCATACCTTGTATCCATAAGCATACCTTGTATCCATAAGCATACCTTGTATCCATAAGCATACCTTGTATCCATAAGCATACCTTGTATCCATAAGCATACCTTGTATCCATAAGCATACCTTGTATCCATAAGCATACCTTGTATCCATAAGCATACCTTGTATCCATAAGCATACCTTGTATATACACTTTTACTCATATATATCTTTATATATTTTATATTTTATATAGTTTATACTTCTTATTTATCTGCCTTCTTTTCTTTGTTGCGTTCAGGAAAACACTGCCGTTTCCTGAAAGCGAACACAGAGAGAATGAGGAGGAGCTTCTTCCCGCAGGCTATTCGGAGTTTGAACCAGGAAACACCCAGGATCTAAAAGCTAGTCCACTCTCTTCATCGCCACACTTATTTTTCTGCAAATATTTTTCTGCAAATATTTTTCTGCAAATATTTTTCTGCAAATATTTTTCTGCAAATATTTTTCTGCAAATATTTTTCTTTTCGCACTACAACACTTTAATCACTGGACTGTCACTTTAACTGTGGACTTGCACAGCACAGTGCACTTTATACCACACCACACTGCACACGGTCACTTTAAGGACAATCACATCAACCACCTCATGTGATTACTGTTAACTGTGATTACTCAGTTGATTACTGATAAGCATACCTTGTATCCATAAGCATACCTTGTATCCATAAGCATACCTTGTATCCATAAGCATACCTTGTATATACACTTTTACTCATATATATCTTTATATATTTTATATTTTACATAGTTTATACTTCTTATTTATCTGCCTTCTTTTCTTTGTTGCGTTCAGGAAAACACTGCCGTTTCCTGAAAGCGAACACAGAGAGAATGAGGAGGAGCTTCTTCCGCAGGCTATTCGGAGTTTGAACCAGGAAACACCCAGGATCTAAAAGCTAGTCCACTCTCTTCATCGCCACACTTATTTTTCTGCAAATATTTTTCTGCAAATATTTTTCTGCAAATATTTTTCTGCAAATATTTTTCTGCAAATATTTTTCTGCAAATATTTTTCTGCAAATATTTTTCTGCAAATATTTTTCTGCAAATATTTTTCTGCAAATATTTTTCTTTTCGCACTACAACACTTTAATCACTGGACTGTCACTTTAACTGTGGACTTGCACAGCACAGTGCACTTTATACCACACCACACTGCACACGGTCACTTTAAGGACAATCACATCAACCACCTCATGTGATTACTGTTAACTGTGATTACTCAGTTGATTACTGATAAGCATACCTTGTATCCATAAGCATACCTTGTATCCATAAGCATACCTTGTATCCATAAGCATACCTTGTATCCATAAGCATACCTTGTATCCATAAGCATACCTTGTATATACACTTTTACTCATATATATCTTTATATATTTTATATTTTATATAGTTTATACTTCTTATTTATCTGCCTTCTTTTTCTTTGTTTTATTTTCTCCCCATCCTATTCCCTCATGCCTGACAGTCATCTAAAGCATTTCACTGCATGTCATACTCTGTATGTGTATGTGTATGTGTATGTGTATGTGTATGTGTATGTGTATGTGTATGTGTATGTGACAAATAAAATTTGATTTTGATTGATTTTGATTTTGATTTATACACAATACACAGTTATCCACTCATTTGAATAGACTCTCGTTCGTTAGCTCACTGCAAAGTAATACATTTAGTTCCACCATTTATCGAGACTTTGTTCTCTGTTTTGTTTTCCTGGTTTTTGATCTTGATTTGCTATCATGTTCATGTTTTTGATTTGTGGCATGGAGAAATATTCTGAACCTTTACAAATGTCAATGTAAGAATCTGACAGGTCTGGTCATTTCCAACTCCACTGCCAATATTGCTGTACAATATTACCATGTATAGATTTTTCACTTTATTCTATTCTTTTTTGACCGGTGAACTGACTGAACTTATTAGACAGACACATACCACATGTCTTCTAGTGTCCATTTCTTGGAAATGCTGTATTTCAGATAAATATAACATATGGGTAGAAATAAGCTGTTTGATTTCTCTTAGCTACAGTTGCTCTTGGTGCTGCTCGTATGTCTTCTCCTACATTACACACTTTCTTTCGTAAATGAGACTGTTGGAGATAACATTAACATTGAGGCTCTTTTTCTCTTTCTCTTTATTCCCTTTTCTTGCTTTTTTTCTTGATAAGAGATTTGGCTCGTAACTACCATCTAGTTTCTGCGTGCTGATCAAAAGCAAGTGATTCGTGTCTGTTGTTTTTCTTTTCCTTGTGTTCTCATTCTTCATTAAATTCTAAAAAGAGAATGGCATTTAGCGATTGTATTTCTCCTCCTTCAACTTTTTTTGCGAGCCTGAATATGTATCTAAGTGGATTTGCATACTTTGATCAATAACCCACACCTGTACTAAATCCAAGTTTTTTTAATTTGTATTATTTTTCTCTAGAATTCATAATTCAGTAATTACAACATGTTCAGAAACCTGACATTTTTACTGATTTTTACAGCTACAGAGAACTACAATTCACAAGAGCACTTGTAGCTACAAAAAAAAAAAAAAAAAAACACTGAGTTTCAGAGAGTGCTCTGAGAATTTCTCATTTAAAATGATAAAAGCTGGATAGTTGCTGTCCTAAGGCAGAAAGGGATGCAATAACACCAGCGTTATATATGTTTATATGATTCACAAGCATGATTCACTTCTTTTGTCAAGTGTGTACTGTTGAGCACAATTGTGAGCAGTGCTAAAAAACACAGGTAAGCGTTATTTTATGTCTATTTTGGAGGATGACAAACGATATTGTCTTAGACAAGTGGACACAAAAGAAACACAAAATAGCAAAGAATCATGGAAAGCAAGACTGTTGGAGAAGATTTAATGATGCATATTTCACTGCATCCTTGTCTTTTTCTCGGTTCCTCTCTTCACATTTGCCTCATTATTATTCTTGACCTTTACTATAGGTGTACAGGTGCAAGTCAATCAGTAAGATATAGCATCAATCACTGGCTTTCCCACTGGGTTTGATATTTCCATGCACAGAAGCGGATGTTTGATTGGGTGGTCCCAATTGTTGTTCCCCATTAATTTGGTGGATCAAAATGGGTTAAAGGAAAATGTCAAGAACCATGCAAGCAGTCAACCAAATGAATCTGAATTTACCATTTTATGCAGAATGTCATGTGCTCAACCCAGGAATCTTATTAACATTATACTCAAACAAAGCATCTACAACATACCATTTTAATTGATCTAGAACAGAAAATATTTAGCTAGCTAGCTAGCTAGCTAGATAGATAGATAGATAGATAGATAGATAGATAGATAGATAGATAGATAGATAGATAGATAACTATAGATAAAGTACAAAACATTAGTAAAAAACATACTTAAGCAATTAAACATAAAAAATGAAAGATAACAAGATTAACTATATAGATAGATCATATACAGAATATGAAAAACTGTATAAGCATATAAAGAAGTAGCAGATATGGTGTTTACAGATAGAGTGAGGGTATGATGTGGTATTGCAGTATAATGTTTGTATAGTATAGTAAACATTGCTAATACAGCAGCAGACTTGAGGTAAATCACTTAAGGTGAAGTGACTTTTATTATCAATCAATTATCAATGTGACTACTATAAGCAGTGTATCAGCAAAAGCGTGAATGGCATTAAAGTGGCAGTGTCTACTGTATGATTGTAAAAAGAGGGTGTTGGTCAAGTTCAAATATCGCTCAATGAGCTAATCTAAGACTGACCCAGTGTAGTGTTGTATAGTATAATCGCTGTTGGAACAAATGCCCTGCTGTAGTGCTTCTTTTTACAGCAGAGCTGAATAAGTCCTCTGCTAAAGGAGCTTTGCTGTTTTATCAGTAGGTCATAAATGAAGTGCTGTTCATTATGATTTTCCACAACCACCTCAAAACTGTCTAGTGAGCAGCCTGAGACAGAGCCAGCCTTCTTGATTAGTTTGTTGAGCTTTTTTTTCTTATGCATCACCATCGCTGGTGCTTCCTCCCCAGTATACGCCTGCAAAGAAGATTCTTTTGGCTACCACTAACTGGTAGAAGGGCTTGAGCTTCCTCAGATAGTAACGTCTGCTTATCCCCTCGGTGTTGACCTTCCTGTCCAGTTTGTTGTCAAAATTGGCAATAAATTATCCATAGGATTCAACTTGCTTAATGTCATGACTTATGATGGTAATGGGGCCGGTTATGGTCCTTCCAAGGATAATCTTTCAAGGAGTGTTTTTTGTGACTGTTGCCTTAGGCTTGCTCTTCAGAGGTCAAAAACTATATTAGAATTTTTTTTTGGAATGTAGCATATATTATTAAAAGTGCTCTAGAAATAAATGGATTTGAATCAAATTAATTAATATAAAATAATATTTAATATTTTTTGTTTTGATGATAATGCTAAGCCATGAGATTATATATTAGAGGCTTGTGCTATATTTTATTCTTCTCTTTCTTTGCATCATTGCTTTTTCATTCTGTCTGTGCTGTTGCTGTTTCTTTTTCAAATCTGACTCATCTGTTCACAACACACCTGTACCAGACCTTCAGTGTTCTGGATGGTTTGGTTCAGGTGTGTTGGCAGCTGGGAGCGAGCGATAATGTGAACCGTCTGCTCCACAGTTCTCTGCTATCATTCCCTCCTTTGCTTAGTCTCTCATCTACATTTCTTTCTTCCCCACTCCTGCACAAACTTCTCCCACTTTCAGCAAACACTTTAAAGTTTGGTGGAGGGGAACAAAAAGACAACGAGGAGAAAAAGACTTCTGTTTGTGAGGCCTTTATTTTATGTCTGTTTGTGCTGTGAGACTGTCAGCATTGTTAACTTTTTGAAACGGATGCACTTGCTGAATCAAGCAAGCAGAGCTAAATGGGACATGCACTGTGCCTGTTATGTGACTGTGGAAGTGTAGAAATATATTGCTTCAAGCAAAACCGTAGGATTGACAGTCAGATGGATAAAAAAAAAAAAAGTAGTTGCCTACATAGCCAAGATGACATTCTGCTAGCTAGAACACTGAGTCTAGGAAGGACAGTTTTTATTGTTTTTATTGTTGTAAGGCACTTACTTTGATACATATTATTTTGTATTCCAAAAATAACTTGAATCCAAAATAATATGTATCAAAGTATTCACTCTTTATGTTACAAAGGATTCACTCTTTATGTTACAGTTGCCATGGTAACAAGCACACCTATGATTTGCTTCTAGTTCTCTTTTTTATCCCTGTCCTGTTATTGGTTTGTTACCTGGTTGTATTAATCTATTCCATGTTATTATTGCTAATTAGTTTACATACGTATACCTTAGTGTTTTTATGGCTTCGCACACAGTTTTATTAAGCATTTGGTACCTTATGTCTGGACATTAAAATTTTTTTTGTGTGTGTAATTTTATGTTTTACCTATGCCTGTTTTAAATATCGGTTATCCTTGTTTGATGTTGATTATACGTACTGTAGACACTGACTAATTTCTGGAATGCTCACAGTAAATAGCGCATCGAGCATTCACATTTGTGAATGAGTTACACACAAATCCATGTTATTGACTGTACATTTCTATGGATTGCATTGCTTTATAGTGGCAACAGATTGTAAGCAGAATCCATTTTTTTCTCATTTTCTTTTTTTCATTCTCTTTACAGGCAAAGTGTTGAACACAGACTTGAGGCATTACCTCAGCTTGCAGTTCCAGAAGGGTTCACTGGACCACAAATTACAGCAAGTCATTCGGGACAACCTTTACCTGCGTACTATACCATGTAAAAACACACACACACACACACACACACACACACACACACACACACACACACATACACACACACACACACACACACACACACACATACATATATATATATATATATATATATATATATATATATATATATATATATATATATATATATATATATATATATATATATACACACACACACACAGCCATCCACACTTGTCCATCTGTCATCTCCAAAGTCTCCTCTCATTTGGTTGTCAAAGTGGAGGCGGCTGCCTCAGCATGTTTGGAAGTTGTGCTGTGAAGAATGAAACCTAGTGATTCTCCTCAGGCTGAAACGCTGTTTCTCAGCTTGGTTGCTGTATTATTTAGCTACCTCGTCCTTCATGTGAGCTCATGTAAAAGTTGAAGACATTTCTGGCCTTGAAAATTCTTGGATGAAATGTTCAAGGTAGCATATTTGCAAAAGCATGAGGTTTGAGATCTTATTGTGTGCTGAATTTGGCAGGGAAATTATAAGACTTTTCCTTTTTTTCAGCTTCTTTGCATGTCTCTCTGGGTGACGAGGCAAGAACTACATATGAGGCAATCCTGAGGAGAAAAACGAAACAGATGTTGTTCATGTATTCCTGATAGCAAGCAGACTGACAATCAAGACATTTTGTTAATGATAACACATTTCTGTTTTTTCTTTTTTTGTCCAAGACATAAAACATGTTTGGTGCTTTAAATTAAATATATTGTAGCTGTAGCGGGATGTTTAATTGATGGCGTTATTATGGAACACTGTAGAGTGATTGATACTGAAAACTGAATTAATGACAGCTTGCCCGATCAGGATGAAGCACAGTGTCACGCTTTGATCTGAGTCCAAAATGAGACACTTAATTAAAACTTCAGTGTGTGGTGACATTTAAACAGAACATGCTGCTTTGCTGTCCTTAGGTCACTCCATCCAGCCTAGTTACAACTTGACAGCTTTCTCCCTGTCTTTTCTTATTGTATTTCTCTCCTCCTCTCCTTTCCTCCCCTTGTCTGTTCTAGCTGAGATGAGGGATGGCATGACAGATAGAGGAATTGTATAGAGTAGGATGTCCATAGAAAAAAAGAGGAAAAGTGCGCCTCCGGTGGAGTCACATGGCAGCATCAGGGGTGCACACTATAAAAGCTTTTAAAAGCCTCTCTGATGGAGGGATAGAAGGAACACCCTTAGGTGGTACTCAGCATTTCCACTCCATTCTTCTTTCTTTCCTTGCTTTCTATTTTTCTCTAATTTGTAGAAAATGTCATATGAAATACTCTCAAGCAGCAATAACACACCCATGCTGTTAACCTTCCGTTCATGAGATCCACAAAATATCATTTTTTTTAATAGGAAGACATGATTTAGCTGGGTTTTTATCTAATTAACTACCTGCCGAAGTCCAGCTATTTAGTGGGCGCATTTCAATATTGAGAATTTAAATGTAAATGTGCCTCAGATGAGAGCAAATGCCTGGTGGCATTTTGTAGCACCCACACAAACAAAGCTGGGAAATGTCAGCTCTTATTTTGGGCATTATATTTGAAAGAAATGCCACTTTTCTATGCTTCTCGTACAGCCAAACAATCGACTCTCCACCAAAGAAGGTCCCAGTGGATATGGCAGATTCACAAACACAAAAAACACACGTACTGTACACACACATTCTCTTCAATACATTCACCCCCACAGGCACACTAACAGCTACTGTATGCTTATTTGCTCGACAAATGTAATGTGGCTCTGTGTTACATTTTTTAAATACTGTTATAGAATTTTGAAAGATACTTAGAGCTGATTAAAAAGTAAAACTGAGCTTTTAAGGGATTTTTGGATTTAAGCCAATTGCTGGGAGCCAAATACAATGCCACAATTAATATTAGATAGGAGTCTTCAAGAACAAAACTGAAGAAAAAATTTACATTTGGTGAAAAGCTCTTATTCAGTCTCCTAATGTTGACTCAGTTCTGGCTGTCTGATCATTTTCAGTTAGTATTCTTCTCCTAGTGCATTCAGTTGTCTTTAGATTGGCTATCCTGTGATAATGGGACTAAGGTATGGTTGTGAATTTACAAAAAATAAAAAATAAATGCCCTTTTGATGTGGCTGCACATAACAAATACTTTGTTAATGCCTCATTGTGCTCGTGTTCAATGTATTAAGGCTGTAACACGTCAGTTAAACTGCACCAGGGAACACTGTGCTCTGTATTCGATGCATATTAAGATTTCATTGCAGCTGTCAAATAGGGAAAATGGTCAAGCACACACTCAGTAAATGAGAAATTTAAAATGGTTTAAAAATGGCAATGTATTACTATAGTAATTTCTAAATGAAGATCATTTGTGTGACAAAACAACGCTTGCTGAACTATAGCACAGTTGGTTGGATTTGGTGGTTTTATTTTAGGATGGGTCCAAGTGCTTATTTGTGGGTGGGTAACACAACACGCATTCAACACAGCTGATTGTATTTGTGTCAAATGACTTTGGTTTGGACAGTAATTGCACCATAGTTGTATTTAATAAAGGTCAACAACGCCATTATGCTTCCATATATAGCACCCGAAATACCAAAGGAACGTGATCCTCAGTCCCATTTTATTGGCTTCCAGAAGCTATGGTTAGAAATGGAATTTACCACTGGTGTTTATGCATTCTTTTCCTATTTGTCTTGAAATCTAATTGCAAGCTAGATTCAGTCTGAGTAAAAAGATATTGTGGTGAAATAGGTGAAGTAGCCAGTGAAAGATTACTAGTGAAAATGGGGAAAATGGGTACTGTAGATCTATTACTTTTAGTAGTTAGTTAGTACTTTAACCATTAGTACTATCAATGGTTAATATTAACCTTAAAATGGCTCATGCATTAAACAGTGCATGTATTCAGCCACACTTCCTATTTTGCTCATATTTTTTTTTGCTGACTGTTTGCACACTTTTTCCTCCTTAAAAAGCATGCCAGTGTGGTGGGCTATATGACTGTGCTATATGACACTTAAAAGAGAGTAAATAAGTTCCCTGGCAATCGCAAAATAATCTTTTTGTTCTTTTCAGTTTAGATAATTAGACACATTTTAAAGCCTTTTTTGTATCTTCTTTTTTTTTTTCATTCATTCTCACAGCACTCAACCAAGAGTTCTTAAGCACAAGCTGTCTTTCAGTGTATGACAAATAACTCCAATAAGTAGACTATGCTCTTATGCATCTATTTTATTATATTGTTGATGCAGATTACTTATACATACAGTGGAACCCGCTTATCTCGACCTCGGTTATCTCGACAACCCTATTAAGTCGACGTTTTTGAAGTGGAACCGCCAAATTCTTGCTTTGTCTTAGCATTTTTTATCGGTTATGTCGATTCTTTTATGTCGCCGAACCCTGATATCTCGAGCACAAGGGGGGAAAAATTTGCCATTTAACATCGGTTATCTCGGTGCAGCCGCAGAAGAATTCGCGGAAGTGGCGGAAAAATCAAGTCTTACAGCTGCTACAGGTGTTGTACTGTATACTTGAATCTCTGCTGTTAGTTAGTGCACATATGCCTTTTGTTGTTAAATGTTATGCGCCGCGCTTGGCGGCACGAAACGTGGGATGAGCAGCAAAAGCATAGAATGAACACCGGCAGGATCGGGGGGAATCCGCGATGCGCTTTGGGAAGAAAAGAGCAGCCGCTGAGAGAGTGCCGGTGGGAAGGCACGTACCGGGATACGCATGAGCGATAACAACGACCGCCGTGAACCAACATATACCAACAATAACGGACAGTGAGAGTGTGGAAGTTTAAATAGGAGCTGGTGATGATGATAAACGAGCACCATATGTGCGCGATTGAAGCCGGGAGCTTCAGAGAAAGCGGCCGAGAAAGCACCTGACACGCTGAAGGGGGCCGAAGGGGGTGTGGCAGGTGGATTCCTGACAGATAAACATGTACTGTATGTATTTTTACAGCATGCCTTCATCAAACAAATCACGGCAACGCTGTTGTGTAAAAAAAAACCTTCAAAAGCACGTGCATGCACATTCTCATTTATTAACGCACATCATGTACATAAAGACATTTCAAGCACGTTAATATATTGCCGCCATTTTGATTTTCGTTTATCTCGATCACCGGTTATCTCGATGCTTTTTGGCGACCTCCTAGGACATCGACATAACCGGGTTCCACTGTAAAATAATTCAACTTAAGTTTATCTTGCTGCTATTTAAAAAAACAATTGTAGTCTTTTCTATTCATTAAATCAAATGACTGAAAATTGATCTGATAAAAGGAAAAAAAACATTTATTTCACATTATTTTGTCTATTTCGTAGGTACAACCCGTCTACCCAGAGATGGGGAGGTTCCTGGGGTGGACTATAACTTTATCAATGTGAGTGACTTCAGAATCTTGGAGGAGAGTGGCTTACTCCTGGAGAGCGGAACTTATGACGGTAAGTGTAAGAAACCAGACTTGGTAAAGGGGTGAGGCTCCATGTGAAGTGTTTATTGAAACACAATACAAAATCCAAGTTGTTAAGCAGGCAAAGGGCATGGTAATGACATTAATCATCAAACAATTGGAAAATCCAACAATCTGTGGAGGAAATATTACAGGATGGTCTCAATTTTAGGAAAGGCAAACAGGGAAATACCAGCTCAGAATGTACACTGAAGATTAGCAAGACTTACAGGTGCACACTGGAGTGCTTATAAAGTAAGCAAACCAGAAAGAAAACAGGTAATTATAACAATAGAGGTACTGACCTTTAGAAACAAGGAGGGATTCTATCCTGGACTGTTGTTGGCAGCAAGAAATGTTGACCTGAGCTCCAATTTTAGGGTTATGTACTGTAATGGAGATACTGTATGAGTAACAGCTTCACTTTGCGTAAATGATAAGACTGTTGAATATGATCATATTCAATAAATAACACACAATAATATGTAGTTCTGTACTCTATATATTTTATGAAAATCTCAAATGCAATTTTGTAGCATTTAGTCCCAGCTGAGCTGAGGGAACGATTAATGATAGAGGGATAGATTTAAGGATATAAATTGGTCACTTTCACTGCAAGTGTGAGATTACATTGTGTTAATGCGCTTTGCAAAGCTTTCTACTGAACTGCTATAAAGCGCACATAAAAACAGGGATCAAGGAAGTGAGCCACTGTAATAATATCAAACCTCACTGGAGCAGCCTCACATATACCAGAGGGAGGGCTTAGTCACAGTAAGATATGCCCTGCTTAGAGAAATGTCACACATTAGATCATTACTGACCAGCATGAAAAAACGCAATGAAGCTAAATTAAGCCTTTTCCACTTGAGTGCAGCACTTGTCTGCAGTCTTCACTTTTTTGTTCTCTCTGGGTTAATATGAATGGATCTGTTTTTTTTTTTTTAGGCATCTGCTTAGACAAGGAGCAATGTATTATAAACTCCAGAGTGGCTTTAGATCTAAATCTGTACTGTAGAAAGGAAAGGATGAGAGACAACGTGTGTCTGAGTGTGCTAGGCTTTTGGAATTAATGCATCCTCATGTTGCCTCTGTAATTATAGCTGTTCCAGAGAAAGCCTGCTGGGACGCCCTGGCAGATCACACAGTGGTCCATGTGCACCCTTCCTTAGAGAGTAGATGCTGTGCTCCCACACACACACACACACACACACACACACACACACACACACACACACACACACACACACAAAACTTACAAATATGCACAGTGAAATATAACCATGCTAAGCAGATATTTTGCTGATTTATATACACAAAAGTCACATTAGAAGGTTTTTGTGCCATGCCTTTCCCTTAGCTTTCTTTTCAGAAGAAATGGAGGATGTTCTTAATGCACAACATGATAGATTTTCAAAGGAGAGTTCACAGTAACACTGTATTTTAATCTATGCTTAGCTACAGGAGGAACTCTGCACTTATTATTTTAGCACTGTCTGACTCTCTTTAGTCAACAGTCTATATTTGTTCATTTCTAAGCAGCCTATAATACAATAGCAAGCAATCTTGGTTTAAATGCTTGCCCAATATGATTTGATTCTGAGCAAGATTTATTTATGACTAAATGAATATGAAAATGTGATGTTTCTATGAACATTGTATTCACAGGGTTCACTGTCATTTGGAAAACTCAATTCACTCTGATTGAGAAAAGAATGCCCATGTGATAAATGTGATCGAATCACTTAATGACTTTGATGAAGGTGTTAGTATACATGTATATGCTCCCAAGAAGCTAATTCAGGTGATTCTTGCAAAGTATTCAATCACCTTGTAAGTCATAATGGTATATATACTTCAGGTGTTTCTGATTGGTTGGATATTGTTTGTTGACTGTAATTTTCAAAAAGTGCCACAATTTAGAACCATATTACCCTTTTGTTTTTAACCACACTTGCATTGCTTTAGCCTTGCACTTCTGATAAAAAGTAAAAAGTTTCTCGCAGGCATTAGAGGTTTTCTTTTTCAGATTGAGGCAGGTTGTAATCTTTTCTTGTATTTTGTTCCATTTATCCTTTTTGTGACATAAATTCTGAGAATAAACATCCAAATCTGTGATGCAGCCACCACCATATTTCACTTTAGTGTTATTGATAATGTCAGGCAGCATGTCAAGTCAAAGTAAAAAAAAAAGGTAAATGTTCAGGCAAACACACAGCCCTTATACACAGAACCTATGTAAGCATACATTATAAACAAGGCTTAATATGCATTGCATAAAACTAAATAAGAATTATCATAAATGTTTAAATATACTGTGTGTATATATATATATATATATATATATATATATATATATATATATGTGTGTGTGTGTGTGTGTGTGTGTGTGTGTGTGTGTGTGTGTGTGTGTGTGTGTCACACATTGAAAAGAAACTCTTCTTTACTGGATAAATCTTGTGCTTTTTCAGCCACCCTCTAGCCACCCTCCTATTCAGCCCTTAACTGTGTAGCACCCTTGAAACCACTCTCAGCCTTTGTACTGTGTCCTTCAGAGTGACTGTTGGCTTTACTGGGACTTTTCTTACCAGTCTCTTTCTTATTTTGTTTAATTTTGAGGGATGGCCTTGCCTTGTTAGTGCTTGGGTGGTGATGCAGCTCCCACTTCCCCCAACTATTGATCAGACAGTGCATACTCAGATGTCCAACCACTTAGATATAATTTTACACACTACTTGGAGGTTGTGAGATTCTATTACTTTATCTTTAACTTGCTTCTAATGCTCCCTAGTCATTATTTCACCCCTTTTCCTTCACACTGACAGTCTCTTCAGTTGAAACTAAAATGAAGTTGAAATGAAGTACTTTTCATTCAGAAAATGAGATGCTTAAGATTTTCATTCAGAAAATAAGTCAACTGGGTCTTCATTAAGACAATATCGCTCCTATCGATCTTTCTGGAATTATGAGGGTGGGGGTTGAATACTTTTTAATATACCTCTACTTTAAATGTAAAATATAAAACATACATTACAACACATTGAAATTCTTTTGTTCACATAGGACTTTACAGCAGTGGCAGTTGGGCAGTACTGGTGCTTCAACCTTTTGAAACTCAAAGTCTTAACGATTGAACCACCATTCCTTGTGTGGCATCTGAACTTAGGGGGCTTTCACACTGGCAGTTTAATCAAAAAACAGAGCACAGTTTACATGGTTTCTGTGAAAGCTGTTATGCAGACCATGATGTGCTGTACCAATCCAGAAACTACCTGTTGGAGGTGGTCTCAGTTTGGTTGCATTGGAAGTATGGCACAAATCCTGTAAATGTGAATGCAACTAGTGCTTAAATTCTTTGCCATCGGCTGTCACCCTAAAAAAAACAGTTTTATTGTGGCAGAAAGCCGCTTTCTTCTGTACATTTAATAAATTGCCCCATGTGACTTACACAGACACACGTAAACATGTAAAAACCACCTTTGGCACATGTAATGGAACAGTGTGAGGCACAGTTGCTTAGAAAAAAATAGCAGCATACAACATAATAATAATAATAATAATAATAATAATAATAGTAATAAAAACATGTTAAACAGAACAACAAAATACTCAAAACTGATCAGATTTCGGCATTTCAATTGTTAGTTTTTAAAAAATGCATCAGTCCTCTCAGGTACATTTTGTGCAGTTTTACAAGGAAATTGTCTAGCATGTTTTTTTTTCTGAACATCTTAAACAGTTTGCCACAGTTCTTCTGAAGACTTTGACTGTCACACCTGATTTTTCTTTTGCGTGTAATCCCTGAGAGCCACCAATTTAAAAATAGTAATCTGCTGCTTAGTAATACTGCTTATATAGAATAATGTTAATTTCTAACTATATATATATATATATATATATATATATATATATATATATATATATATATATATATATATATATATATATATGAACAAAATGAACAAAAACAATGTGCCCCTCACCTTATACACATACTCTCAATAGCAGAGGCAAATGCAAGAGCAGGATATAAAAGGTTTATTTAATATCTTAGTCAAACAATCCAAAACGGCAGGCACAAACATAAACGTAGACCAGGCAAGAGTCAGCGATCAGCAAACATCAATATGAGGACAACTTTGAGAAGGAGAATAAAAGAATCAAACTGAGGACAAAACAAAGAAAAAGTAAACAAAGACATTGAACAAAGAACAAAATTGTTTTGGAATAACAGCACAGTATTTCTACATACAATAACATCAGGTATTTATACATACACTAATTAAACATGGAACTAGGAATGTCTGTGAATAGAAAGATACATGTATGCGAGGCTCAATGATGAAAAAGGAATGGAGATATTCATGAACCAAAACAAACACATACAGTATGACACTGAATACATAGACATGTATGCTCAGCACGATGAGGAGTAATCTCTGACAGTCTCACAGTATTGTACTTCTTGGAGCAGCAATGCCCATGAATAGAAGGTGTTTGACCTGCCATGTAGGCTATGGTGAAAATTGTCCACTACCCAGTATACCAGTCTCTTATACAGGGCAGGTCCTTGTGCTTTCCTTATATGGACAAAGAACAATTTTATAAGGTTCAGATCAAATACCTGCTCCCTACTAGTCACAAGCTGTTACACAAATAGATTTAATGCACAATGTTTTTTAAGGGAATGTTTCACTATACCAATGGCATTTGTATCATATACTGAGTCCTATTGTCTGTTGTGACTTTCTTGGTGGTAGGCAAATTTAGGAGGTAGACAAAAACGGCAAATTGTTCTGTTCTTTATATTTAAATTGCCACATTCTACATTTACATTTTCTCAGTAATTTAAATTAAATCCCCTTGGGTAATGATCAGTTGTTAATTATTCTCAGTGCTTCTGGCATGCTGGTTCAAATCTCTTAAGTTAATTAGCAATCAAGCCTAATGAGCAGTTGTGGAATTGTGATGGAAATGATAAGCTAGCAAATGTGGGGATTTTAATAAGTCTCTATTAAGGTGTTGTCACATTTTAATTCTCTGATAAAATCATATATCAGTTTCATCAGCTGGTAGTTTCTATGAGAAAGTCATATATTTATTAACATCATTATAAAACATTTTGTGGACACTAAAAACGGCTTTCGCTTTCATCCACAAAATGCTGAGGTGCCAGTTCAGCTATGTAGCTCAGCTTTGACAAATTATCCCAGAAATATACTTTGACAATGAGTAGTGGTCCTACTTTCATGACAATCCTACACTAAGTTGTTTGTTTGGTGATTAATCACTGCTAGTGGATAAATGTGGCACACATGACAAACTATTTAACCTTCCCCTTGCTGTCAATGTCCTGTATTTGATTTTATTTCACCTTTAGTAAAAAAAAAAAAAAGAGCTTGCAAAGCTGTTATAGTCCAAAAGCATACTCCGAACGAGGTGAACTGATTTTCTGACAGTAATTACACAGTGTTGAGGCGAGGGGGGAAGCTTATTCTCATGTGTGCTCCAACTTTATTCTCTAATTACAATCTTTGTATTGTTCAAAGTGAAAGTCTTAATGTAGGTGATGATTACATGGCTTATTGTTTCATAAAAGAAAATAAATGTTATTTGGAACCTAATGTTTGTCTGCATTTATTATAATTAGAAGGTTATTATTATTATTGTTATTGTTATTATTATTGTTATTATTATTATGATTATGATTAATAAGACAGGAAACAAATTGAAACTACATTTCGATGGCTGAAATTTATCTGCGTGTAATTAATGATTGAAAGATTAAACAGTTGATTTTAAACAATTTTTTTTTCTTTGGCATAAATAAAATCAGGCATGAACATATGTACACATATAATATAACACGCATATACAGGCACACACACATGCACACACGCACACGCACGCACACACACACACACACACACACACACACACACACACACACACACACTCACACACACACACACACACACACACACACACACACACAAACCACTGTATTAGAAACTAATTTAAGCGCATTATATAACACACTGATTAGATGCTCCATTATAGTTGCTGAATATGAATGAACTGTTTTTACATTTGAATAAAACATGGAGGACGGGGTTCATTACTGAATCCATTGGAGAGTGTAATTGCTATCGGAGTGCCACCAAAATGAGAATATTTGATGTGTCAATCTACACAATGTATTGTCCTTTCCAAAACCATTGTTTGAATTTAGAGAGATGGAACCAGGCATAGACAAAGAAGCATTCCCGTGGGTCCTTTATTTATTTCACTTCATCAGAGCTCAGAAAACTCTGCTTTAGGATCTGGATGGATATTTAATTTATAACTAAGCTGCTTTCATTTGTTCAGAGCATTTGGCATTTAACTTCAAGCTGCTCAATCCTTTGTAGACTTCCATGACTGTGCCTTCGACCAACAATGCTGTGCATTTGCAGAGTTTGTGTCTGCTTTAGATTCTGTAATATGAAGGTGAAACGGTGTAATCCAGGTCAAGTTGATTTTATTTGCTGGCTTTCCAGGTACACAAGTTGCAGTAGTTAAAATGTAAACTCCATCAGTGTTTTTTATCCATTTTGTTACTGGAACATCATGGTTTTTGAGCATTCATGCTTCTAAGCATCTAATATCATACTCAAACACTTTTATTTTGGCTTTAGTAAAAATGTTTTTAAATCAGAATGTTTTTTCTTTTTCAAATTTGTTCTTGCTGTTTTCAAATAATTTTAATTCACTGTAATTAAAATTATAAACGCATTATTGTAATCTCACTAATGATAGCTAAAACTGATTGTGTTGTCTTGCTTTTGAAAGGAAACTACTATGGTACACCAAAACCCCCTGCAGAGCCCAATTTGGTTCAGCCTGATCTGGTCGACCAGGTGCTATTTGAGGAAGAATTTGGCACTGAAGTCCAACGCAAGCGCACCACCTCCGTCAGCAAGATGGATCGCAATGACAGTGTTGTCCCTGAGGAGGAGGACGATGAAGAGCGGCCAGCGCTGCCAAACGGCCTTCCAGGTGTGTGTGTGTGTGTGTGTGTGTGTGTGTGTGTGTGTGTGTGTGTGTGTGTGTGTGTGTGTGTGTGTAAACTATTTAGACTATTTAGACATTCTAGAATCTCAATTAGTTTTTCTGTTGTTAAGCTATAATTACTAACAGATGTAAAATTTTAATGTACACTGTCATGACCTTACAAATACTTCAGCAATAGAAAATCTAAAGTTTTTATTTTTTATTTTTGGTGTGGTCAGCACTTTTATTTTTATCAAATGCTTTTAACTGTGAAATGGCTTTCCATAGATTTCATCATTCACAAACATCAATCATCAGGACATATTTCTTTCATATTTATTTGGAACATTGGCAAGCAACATGTTTGATCCTTTTGGCTTTCTTTTCAGCTCCACATGCTGCAGTTTGGGTTCCAACTACAGAAGAAAGAGCATAGGCAGGAGAAAGACATACAGAAACTCATATTTACACTGTATATACATTTAAACTATATATATATATATATATATATATATATATATATATATATATATATATATATATATATTTTTTTTTTTTTTTTAAGTGTATATTTAAAGAGAGAGAGAGAGAGAGAGAGAGAGAGAGAGAGAGAGAGAGAGAGAAGAGAGAGCCCTAATAGGAAGTGGAACTAATAGCCTTACTGTTAGTGAATATCCTGTTTTGGTACATTAACCACTTTATTAAAAAAGATTTGCAGTCTTAAATATATAAACTGTAAAGGCTTTTGAATTTTAAATTGCAAGTTTCACAGTTGTAAAACAAAGTGGTTTTACATCTGTCACAATCACTGCAATCACTCTTTTTCTGTTTTGGTGTTTGAGGTAGACTGTATCTTGCTTGGATTTTATGCAGTCCATTGCTGCTACATGCGTAGATGATTAGATATTTGCAACAAAGCTACCAGTGTTTCTATTACATTATGGGTGTGTGTATTCATCTTGTTTACACTCTTAGAAAAATTAATTTGATAAGGGTTTTTTGAATAACTAATGTTTAATTTCAAACCCTTAAAACAGAAGAATCCTGTAAGATGCTTGGTGAAATCTTTTTTTTATTTTTATTTATTTATTTTTTTTGTGAGAGTGCACACAGCAGAATCATGTGTCAGTATTGAAAACATTTATCTGGCAAGAGACTTTATTTATTGATATATTAAAGCAGACTTGGACACTAAGAGCTTCTTGGTAGGTCTACTGCAGCTTTATATAAAATCCTTTGGTGGCACATTATCACTGCATTGGGGCAGAATGGTGCAAGGTCAGAACTCAACAGTGATTATGCATGCTCGGTTTTGTTCTTCCTCAAAAGCCAGCTCCCAGATTCACTATGACAGGCTGGCTTACCTGGAAGTGAATAGATTCCATTGACCTCAGTTAAGGATTTTAATACAAGCTGTTCTGCATTTCTGATTTCAGTACCATCCTTTCCTTGAATCAGATTGGCCCAGCATGTAGTTGTGCTGAGAAATAACATGCTGATTCACAATGATTCATACTGATTCATAAGAGCCACAGACAATGATCGTGAAATGTATCTTTCACGTTAACAATCCTATGGTAAGTCGTTATGATTAGCCATACCAGATGTGCATGCTGTGTTCCAGAAAGTAAGAATATATGCAATATTGCATATGGTTATCCATATATAATGCAGTAAATTATCACAAGCTACTAGAGAAATGTAAATAGAAAACTCTAGAGGTAGTGTGTGAGACAGAAAAGGTAGAGAAGAAATCTATAAGGAGCAAGGAAGAGAGCTGGCCATGAGTGCTGCTGTGCTGTAACTAGAGGCATTCTGTCTCTGTCTATCTCAATCTACTTTGATCCGTACAGTGTGTTTTAATGGACACCGTAACGGAAGTCATCTTAATGGAAATCTATTGAAGTGGTGAGAGAGAGAAAAATATCTGTAAAGTAGGCATTGTTGCCATGGTACCAAGCAGAATATGCATGTCTTATCTGTGGTAGGTTGAGCTCTCAAGTGTACTGCTATTGATTAATGTCTAAATCTCAGAGTGGCTGCGCATTTGCATAGTTGCAGTTGGGATTGGCTAATGTTCCAACTGAGGCCTTGGCTGATAGAGAGGAAATAGCTGCTGAATGTTCACTGAAGCGAATATTCTCCTCACTTGTGTAGAAAGAAATCAAATAAAGGTACTTTTTTCCTTGGAGTATTTTAATGTGTGTTTAGGAGGCTTGTGCCACTTCCACAATAAAAGGAGCTGTGAGATTGCAAGGTTTCCAGCAGCGGCTCACGGCCATAGATTTTGGCGGAGCATAAATAGCGGCGTAGTCTCAAACAAAATTAAGAGGATAACACACTTGACAGGCTATTATCTAGCAAAATTTTAAAGGGAAAATAAATTCATCCACCATACAGACTAGAAGCTTATTTTGAACGGTTTTAGACACACCATCAACCTGTTTGAAGTAGTACCAATTAACCTGGGTTTACAGGTTTGAAATGACAAAACTAAATTCCTAAATGCACAGAAAAATGAATATAGACCTATTTTTCTTCTCTTTCTGACTGCGGAAACAAATATATCACAGACATTATTCATTCCATAATTATATTCTCTACATCATAGGCACACTGTCTGTCCCTTTAATTTGCTATTAATTACAAAGATTCATTAGCTTTTAATTACATTTATTTGCTAAAAAAACAAGATCCTATTAGTCGGAGTATTTTTTAACTAGCCCAATGTTACAGCCATGTCATTAAGTATTGTATATACTTCTCCTAGTCATCCTCCTCCTCACCAACTGTAAATATTCACAGAGCATACCAAGTCTCGATTCCATATGTATCTTTATTAGCACATGTTTTAGCTTCCCTTTTTTGAAGCACTGATGGAACAGTAACCCTATAAATCAGTCTTTGCTTTGACAGTCTTTGCTTTGCAAAACAATTGCACAACATCTAGAAACATGGGAATATCAATGGATATATCTGTCAAATATAAAACAAATAATTTGTTTCTCATTCATAAGAGGTTATTCGTGTTGCAAAATAAAATGAAAATGTATGGAACTTTGAATGGTGACTAAATGACTGATATAAATATACCTACATTTATCTTCAAGCCTTTAACTTCAATTTCTTATAGTTTACTTCTATCAGACATCGACCAGGCATTTTAGGATATTTGGAGGTTTCCAGTCGCTGACTTTTATGTCATTTGAGGCCAGGACAACACAGCAGTACTGTGAAAGAATATTCAGAAATACGAATGATTACTTCTCCTTTTTATTTTATGAAGATTGCCAGATTTCTTTAATAGATATCAAGCTGTGTATTGTCCTGTTTTGCTTAGAGGAACATTTGGAAATTGAATGACTTTCAGTGGTGGACGAATTACACAAACCATGTAGTTAAAGTAGAGATACACAGGGTAAAATATTACTCCAGTAAAAGTAAACATGCTCCCTTTAAACTTTCACTTGATCAAAAGTACAAAAGTATTTGCCTTTAAATTATTATATATAGGTTAATGCATTCAGTATTTACCGCTTTGGGGATATTGACTTGTAGGGGGAGCGAAAACACAGAGACAGACAGCAACGAAATGCAGGCAGTTGGTTAAAAAACACATCAAAATGTAATATTTGCACAACTTTAGTCACTTGTGACTAAAAAAAAACAAACATCAGAAATACATGGCTTTGCTTTGCCATTGCTTGCCATTGTTCTTCTTCCCATTTCACTTTGTCTTCCTGGTTATCTTTCAAAACCAGTTGATATATCTCATGCCTCGTCTATAGTTCTACCTTGATATACAAATTGTCCTCCTTCTTCTCTTTAGTACTTTGCATTGTGTTTTGATTCTCTGTACTTCTTTCTCTCTCAGAAGGAAGTGAGGAGTGGAGGAGGCCAGTGCCCAGCTACACTCAGTCTAACAGCAGTAGCAGTGTCACTCGTGGAGGTGGCAGCAGCAGTAGTGAGCTCGTTCGCACCTGGAGTTCTCTCTCCAGAGATGACAGCCTCGAACCTTTACCATACAACTGGGAGATGGCCTACACTGAAACAGGCATGGTCTACTTCATCGAGTGAGTCTGGGGCACATACTACATCCGGCTAACTCAGATTTACTGTGTGGTGTATGGTGCAGCACTAGGACTGTAGGATCTCTAGTTTACTCTAGTTGAGTATTTTCCAGCCATTATTTATAATATATTATAATAAGTATAGTATAAAAAGTATAACAGTAACATATTAAACACTACTATTTAGAATGCTGAATTATGTTGTACACTCAAATATAATACATACTACATATATTTAGAAGTACTGTATAAGCAGAATGTATTTCTAAATTATTTGACTTAGAAAACAGTGTCTGCACTCGATCGCTGTCTGTTACAGTGGTAGAGAAAATAATTGCTATCTAAATTACGCTTAGATTATCAATAGCAGATTTAACTGAATCCATTAGGCTTACGTCCATTTTATTCTTGCACGTCAGGCACATCAAAGCACAGCATTCATTTTGTGAGAAAAAGCACACGAAGGTTTTAGACATCTTTAAAACAGACTAACCCTGATTACTAGTGCCTGTGTTAAACTTGCTCCTCACCTGAAATGATCATTGCAGGCAGATGGCCGAGGCAATGATAGAAGTAGCATAAATATCAATTATATGTTATTTAATACTTTGCCTGTGTCATTTGAGTTTTCTTAATGTAGAGATTCCAAGGAATGGCGTCTTTCTTTTGTAATGCATTAGTGAGAATGCAGTTATTCCTAACCTTTTTTTTTTTTTAAAAACATGTTTGTAAATGCTTTGGCGATTCCTTCATATTCATAAATCATTAGCCATTGATTAATATTTATTGATGAATTTTTTTGATTGTTTTAATATAGAGGTCAATGTACACTGTGTTACAAACAGTCTAAGGTGGTATATCACTAACCCAGATTTGGGCATCCTTACTCTAATATTAAGATCATAAGCATAAGGTCAATTTATACAGTTGTACATTTGTGTTCTCTTTTATTGGATTTTGTATTTGATGAGAACAGTAGAGAGCAGCAGAGTAGCAGTCAGTGAGTGAGCACTAGTACATTTCGTCCTTATTGTAGCCCAGATGTTCTCTAATGAACAGGGAGAGCTGTGTGTGTGTGTGTGTGTGTGTGTGTGTGTGTGTGTGTGTGTGTGTGTGTGTGTGTGTGTCTGAGTGTGTGTGTGAGTGTGTGTGCACGTACATGCACATGGTCATAAATATTTCAGGATATCCATCAAATTCCCAAATTATCAACTGCGTTAATATGTGTTAGCTGCATTAGCCGGTCAGTGAACATTGCTTCTCATTGTTTAGGCTTCATCAGTGAATTGCTTTATAACATTTTAAAATGTTTGACATTTCTGGAAATGTTAATAAATAACCAAAAAAATGCTATGGTAGGGGAAACATTCCGATGTGAAAAATCTGCTCTCACTCTGATCACACCATAACCACAAGCAGAGATTTGCATGAGAGAGATTTGCATGACTGGCATCACAATGTCGTTCTTGTGCAGAGGATTTGATGGTGTCAGAGCAGTACGATAGGATGTGAGTGAAGAGTAGGGTATTTTATTAATGTGAGAAGAGTATGATAGTATGCGAGTGGAGAGTATGTTATATGAATTGTATATTATACTAATTGAAAGCAGTATTATGTGGGTGGAGCAGGATATTGTATGACAGGAATATAATGGCAGCAAAGTATGATAGATGTGAGCTGAATATGGTATTATGTGAGATGAGTATGATACTTTGCTAGAGGTGTATGATATAAGAAAGGATAGTAATAGTATGTAAAAGAATTATTAGGGTATCCTAGGAGAGTATAATACTATGTAACTATGTTATTCTGTGAGAGGAATATTGTATGATAGCATGTGAGAGAAGTATGATTTTCAAGGAATGTATAATGGTGCACATGAAAGTACTTATGTCTAAGAGACAATGACGGTGTGTGTAAGAGATAGTGTAAAAGAAAAAGCCTGTTTTTTCTGTTTATTTGTGATTTTTTTCTTACCCTGTTCCTTTTAACACACATCTGTAAATGCTTCTGTGCTTCCAGCATATTCGTAAACCATAGGCCACTAATTCGCCCATTAATTCTGGTCAGCTGCATTAACAAGTCAGTTAAGAGCTCATTTCAGTGTGTGCGTAGGCTTAATGAACGTTATTGCTTTCTGATATGTAAAGCTGAAAATGTTTCCGAAATAGGCCGGGGAACCTAAAGAAAAGTTTTATTTGAAATAATACAGCTAGAATTCTTTATACAAATCTGCTCTTGCTTCATAGTTTGATCACAAGATAGACCCAAGCATCAATTTGCATAAGAAATTTGCACAGCTGACATTAGAATTTTCATAATACAATTTTCCTGACAGCCAATCTGGCTGTTTGGAGTAGAAAGGAAATATGTTAGGCAACAAATGACCTATTATAAGATTGTATAAGTACTTGGGAATATACAGTACATCACATATATTGAAAGAGGTGCTTACTTTCTTTTTTATATACTGTACACTCTGTACTTGGAGAGCATTTATAAATATATGTTATATTCTAAGAAATACTTAAAAAAGTTGAATTATATGCATTATGTCTTTCAGCTGTAAATATATGTCTTGTTTTGCAGTCATAACACAAAATCTACCACGTGGCTGGACCCTCGCCTTGTCAAGAAAGCTAAAGCACCAGAAAAGTGTGAGGATGGAGGTAATTCTATACATTCTATACATGCTATACATTCTATACATCTCTACATACATATATTCTGTCCATGCTATATGTATACTTTAAGGTAAATAACAGTTTAGAGACAAATATACAGTGTGTGTTTATATATATATATATATATATATATATATATATATATATATATATATATATATATATATATATATATTTTTTTTTTTTTTTTTTTCCTTTTTAATTATTTATTTATAATTTATTTATATATTTATTTATTTGTTTAATTACTATTATTAATTAATTTATTGATTTATTTATACACACACATCTCTTCTTCTTCTTCTTCTTCTTCTTCTTCTTCCTCTTCCTCTTCCTCTTCTTCTTCTTTTGGCTTGTCCCACACACATACACACTAAAATTATTCGGACACTTTACTTTTCCAGCCATATGTGGAATTGTATAAGCTCTAGCATAAAATTTTCCCTTCACAACTAGAAGATCCAAATCTGTTCCAGCATTTCAATGCACCTGTGCACAAAGCAAGTTTAATGAAGATATGGTTTACATGGGTCAGAGTATGTGATTTATTTGGAGCCTGCTATAGAGCTCTGACCTCAAACCATATTGACCAACTTTGGAACAAATCGGAAAAGCTAACCACACCTCAGGCCTCCTCACTCTACATCAGTACTTGACTTTAGTAACACCTTTGTTGCTGAATGAGCAGAAAACCTTTGGCTCTTTTAGAAGCTGTATTTCTCATTTCTCTGTGAATGAGCTGTTTTAGGAAAAATAATGTATTAGAACAAGTAGATTCATATTCAAAAATCTATCAACTATATATGAAGTCATGAATTTTCAAATGCTATCGCAAATAAATCGGCACCTTCTATCTGAAATATGTAATCATGTTATAGTCTAAGCATTGTAATCAAAACACATTGTCTATTTGTCTTGTCATAAGGGTGTAATGTCACAGCTCCCACCACACCTCTTTAAAATTCCAGCACTCCCAAACACACCATCCAGTGACGAGGCATAGTACT